>NW_010540205.1:0-26871 GCF_000687285.1 Phaethon lepturus | reverse complement strand
GCCGTGGATGGCCTTGATGCTGCAGTGTGGGGAGCCTGTATCAGAGAGGGGCTGTGTTTCTCCTAGAGGAGCAGGCACTCAGGAGGAGGAGGGGCTGCAGGCCATCCTGGAGCTGGGCGAGGAGGGAGCTCCTGGGGGCCAGGCGGCGGGAGCTGGGTGCTGTTTGCCTGTGAAATGGCTGCGCCGTGACTTCATGCTACTGGACACACTGTAAATATTATTCTTTGAAAAGATGCATGTACTCAACATA
Source organism: Phaethon lepturus (assembly GCF_000687285.1). Taxonomy (NCBI): domain Eukaryota; kingdom Metazoa; phylum Chordata; class Aves; order Phaethontiformes; family Phaethontidae; genus Phaethon; species Phaethon lepturus. The sequence continues at coordinate 26,621 of NW_010540205.1, read as the reverse complement.
CTGTAATTTTAAGCACAAGATCTGTGGAAGGAAGTCTAGCTTTTACATGAACATGTACTGACTCCAAGTTTTGCGGTCCAAAAAATTGCTGTCCTGGGGCATTAGCAGCATAGCACGGACCTGCCCTTAGCTGGGGTGAAACCTATGTTTTCTTGAAGCATGTCCAACCCACGGTCCATGTTGGGTATGCGATTTTGAAGATTTGTAACAGTAGAGGAAGGGGAAATCCTGTCAACTGAGCCCCACCTATAAGCAGAAAAGAAAATGCAGAGGGTGAACTTCAATGCGTCCTTGGATTTGCCTGTGCTACACAGCATCCCACATAAATTAGTGGTGAATCATAACACTGACAAATTCCAGTCCCTGCAACTGCCCCTCTTCCCTTACTTATCTGCTGGCTGCCGCCTTGCTTCATGCTAAGCAGGTCACCAGACCATAATAGTTCAGTGGTTTTTGCATAGACAACTTGAAAGCACAGGCTGGGGAAGGAAAAGAAGAATAGCGCTACTAATTATTAAAAGCATGGTATAACTCCAGTGCTATAATAAGAAGAGATTTCGTACCATGAACGTTAGTCGCCACTAACGAGAAGCATCACTTATAAATAACATTCCCAGCTAGTTAAATGTTTGCCACTGAAAGGTAATTCCTGACAACACTTTTTCTGAAGCAGCCGCTGTCTCCCGCTTTGGCCCGATGTTTCGCCGTGCAGGCATGCGGTCTGTTGATAGTACATAGTGAGGCACGTTAAGCATTTTGCACCATATTCTTATCTTAATTGATATTCATAATCCTCTGACTCTTTCATGGGGAGTGGGCGAGAAGGCAGAGCTATGAATTGAAAGCACCTGGGTATGTCAGGAATACAGAGAATGTTGATTTCTAATAGTTTCACCTTGCAAGGTATAATATAAGCTAAGCTGGAGAGTAATGCTAGTTGTTTCATCTCCTGAGGCACTTGACTCACCTTGGTGCTATAGGAGGGCAGATTTTCAGTTGAACTGAAGTGCAATAGTGGAACTAGCAATAATAATAATTCTTACTTTCGTATTGTTTCAGTAAGTGGTGCTAAGGACCTGTTCCTCGGTTCCCTCTCCTGTACTTTCAGGGTGAGTTAGATGGATCTGACATTCACAGCTCGTTAATCACCAGAACCCCAGGTAAAAATAACTGGATACTTTAAGTGCTGTAAGATTTTCTACTGACACTTAATAACACCCTCGATGTTTTTCTTAGCTCTTGTACTGTGTGTGCATTGTAGTAGTTTCATCATTGCAGAATAAACGTGTCTTCAGCCACGTTGAGATGGAGCAGGAAATGGGGTGAATGTTTGAAGCTGCAACAATGGCTCTACAAGTTTTTGTTATGTTTGACAATTTTGTTCCAACCCATTTTATTTGGCTTATTGTGAGTGGGGGAAAAATAGAGTCCTTAAAAGTGCAGTGTTTCAAGCCACACAAAAAGGAGTGTGTGTGTGTGTACAGCTGTGCTGTAAAGAGCATTATGGACCTCAGTGCATCATACCACTCTTTTGCAGGGAAGGACAAATGACATGTAAATTTTATTTGTTTACTCTTAAATTCTGTTCCTTTTTTGACATCAGCGACACAGTTGGCATTCACTTGATATATTCACTTTTGAGTCACTGTTCTCATAGCAAAAAGAAAGATGCACTTTGGAAATGGTGAATTTCAGATGGTAGGATTGTTACAGATTGAAGGACTACAGTGGTGAAGAAGAGGAAGATGGTCTTTAAGGTTTTTTTTATTTACACATCTATTTTGACACTAAAATCAGAAATTGCATAGTCTGATTTCTGCTATTTGTATTCAGGGTACTCTTGTCTCTTAACTATAACAAAGCTAGGATAAAATAGCTAAGGCTCTGTGACCTGCCTTCTGGGGAGCAGCTAAGAAATCTCAGTGGCTGTTATAAGATTCTTCAATATTAGTTGGTGTTACAGGCATTGGTTATCAGGTGATATTCTCGTTGTTACAGATGCAATAAGCTGCTGCCAGAATTTGGCTGTCATGCAGCTGCATGGACCCAGCTCAAATTGAGAGGGGTTGCTAGTTAAACGCTGGTTGAAGTTCCCACCTGGAAATTCAGGAAAATTAAACCAAACTACCTGGTGCCTAATAAGCTAATTCTCCTCAGTTTGCGAACACGAATCAATTGGTTTAACAAGCAATAGTTTATTAAAGGGAATTAAGTTCCCCTAGCTGGTACTGCTTTCATCTGCCCACATGATCCCAAAGAGCAGATGCTTGGTTTTAATTTTCCCATAGATTTAGTATTTTTGCTTGCCTGAAGCCCACAGAGTACCCATAAATGCTGTTCTTCATCTGGTGGGAGATCCTGCCACTTCAGGTGCTCACCAGTGTGGGCATGGGCTGCCTGATCAGAGCCCTGTGTTGTCCGAGTTGGGGAAATTCATGATCTCATTGACCTTTTTTTGAGCGTCTCTACTGGGGACCACTTCCATATTGCATAGCTTCATTTACACAAAGTGTTTGGTCAGTATCCCTGATGAGAGCTAGCTTGTAACTCTAAAGCATTGGAAACTACTGCAGGCCTGTCCATTCATTGTTTATTGCATTCCTTATGTTGACACTGCATGACATAAATTTGTTCCTAGATATGCAAACTTTGCTGTAGTTGTACTTGTTTTAGTTCTAGGGAATGCATGTATTGGAGGGAAAGGTTTACACATCAGGCATGTCTTTGAATCACACAGCACTCCTGTTCTAGTAGATCTAGGTTTTAATATTGCTGTGACGGTGTGCTGAAAAACAGTTGTATGCATCCTCACAAACACCAATACATGAAAATTTCCCTCTAAGCTGAGCGAAGAGGCTGATTTACTTTTGTTCTACGTTCATGTTTTTCAGCATCATGAATGGCAGTGCTAGCCACAACTGATGTCCCAGAGTCCATGGCTAACAAGCAAGAAAGAAAACCAGTGTTTTCACAGCCTTGTAATGCCCTATTTATTTATGTAATAGATTGAATGTCATGTAAAATTTGAAACTGCACTTAGCTTTTCTCAGCTCCCTTGATCTGTCTCACTGCTGCAGTAGATGGTTCTCTCAGCTGCTGTTGCTGCCTCTCTAATCTGTGCTTTGATTTTGTAGGCATTTCTTATCTGCTGGTTGTGGTCTGTTTGACACGTCCAGCTATGAAAGGAAAAACAGACTGCTGAGAACACGTGTGATAATACTTCTGCCCCAGTATAAAGGAACTTTATGTTCCTTGGACACTTGCCGTATGCATGCAAAACTGTGCATCTTACAAAATTCTTGCAAGCACCGAGTTATTAAATGCCAGCGTTACCCTAATGTATTTTGCACTTGATTTTCAGTGGGTAGGAGCTGATCTATCTCTGTTGGTATCAGTGGAGCTATGTGTGCTGTCAGAGAAAACTTCAGAGCTGTGTAGTTCCTGGAGCTCTGTAATGACCTGGTTTTACTTAAACCTGCTATGATGGGTAATAGTTTTGCTTGTATGTCTGTATCGTGAGGGCTGAGCCCGGGCTCCCTAAGTCTCAGGCTGACTCTGGAGACAAAACCCTGGAGTTAGAAGCTGCATCGAACAACGTGGGATGCAGAAGCCTGAGCGCAGTCAGCGACTCACCACACTGCCCAGGTTGCCACTACCTGCCAGGCTGCCCCTGCGGCTGAATTGGGGTGGGGTTACAGGGTGTGCCGTGCTTGTGGGTAGTCTAAAGTTTACAGCACCATAGCTCTTGGTGCTGTTCATCCTAGGCAACAATGCTGGCCACATGACATGGCCCTGGCACTGGAGCCACGTGTAACTGCATAGAAAGCTGATCATCTGTCATGAGGAACAGTCTCTCCCTCTCTGCAGCAGCCCTCTATCTTCAGTACAGTATCTGTTTTATCTAGGCTCATGCAGTTTTTAAGTTTTTTTTTTTTTCTTTATGCATGCAAATTCTAATTGCTTTGGTGTTCATAAACAGGTTTAAAATTTGGTTTCTTTGGTTTGCTTCTAGCTCCTTTTGGGAAGCCAACTACCAAAGCCCACTCTGACTACCATTTTGTCTTCTGACCTGAAAAAGCTGGTGCAAAAAACCCCAAGCTGCTTCTGCTTTGCCTTCTGCTTTCCTGTGGTCTCAATGACAGACACCTGCTCCTTCAGTGGCATAAGGCTATGGGTAAGTGTTTTGCTGGAGCTGTGATATACGTAACCAGCTGTTCATCTTCTCTAAGTGAGGAAGAAAATCACCCAGAGGAGCAATGACTCTCCCTGAGGCAGCAGCTGACATGGATTTATGAGGCTGTAGCAGACATAATCAACCTATTTAGATTTCCCAAAGCAGGAAGCAAAGCTCTCCTGTGGGAACAGACCTTCTTTACCCTTAAGGAAAATAAATTTTGCTTCCTGGGTGATTCTACTAGACGGGAACCAAAAGCTGGGTGTCATGCTGTTTCGGCTGCAGGAAACTTACTTACCTGGTTGTGGAACAATATCTGCTGAGGATGCTCAGGGCTTTATTTCACCTGGCAGGTATCACAGTCTATCCCAAACCTTTGGAAATAGCTTTCTAATAGATACTTGCCTGCCTGAGGAAGAGACAGTATTCATCCTTTCTTTCTTGCTACCTTAGGCTCTAAGCTAGTGCTAAGTTTTCTGAAATAGAGTGCTGCTTTTCCCTGAGAGGTGACCCTCATCAACAATGACCCATTTCAGCCATGCTCCCTGTGTAGACAGTAGTGTTCAGGTGCAACCAATGCTGTTGAACCTGGGGGGCTGGTTAGAGAGTGCCATCTATGGCAAATAGTGCACAAGTGAGCTGTGCTGTTTCTGATTCTGGCATTTTCTCATTTGAATTGTTTGGAGAGCAGGGCAGGCTGAGCAACAAGGGCCAGGGGTGAGCCAGGGCACAGGAAAGCGTGCGTGCGTAGCAGTGGCCCTTGAGAGGGAAATCTTCTCCTTCGCCTCTCATGAGACTCAGGAACACAGGAACTATTCTGAGAGCAATGCCGTCTGCGCCTCTGATTGTTTGGATGCTCGCTTATCGCTGTGAGGCAAGTGCCTGGATGCAATCCTCTCGGGGGGAAACCTGTTGTTGTTTCCAGTATTTACTCTTTATTGTGGTAGTATCTGAGAGCCACAGCCACGGTTCAGAGCCCTCTTGTGCAGCAAATTGATTATGAGTGGCACTGGGAGGAAAGGGGACAGTTCCTCAGGTTCAGACTGAAGTTTTGTATTTTTTTCTCAAGTTTTATGGAAAAATACATTGATTTCTAAATGAGCGACAGGGCTGTTGGTGTTTATGGCCAATGTGAGCAATATAACTCCTTTCAGCATTTTACTTCAGGATGTGAGCAGAAGAAGGCTGAGTCCTGGGAAGAGGAGTTTGTAAGCTGAGCTCTGAAAGCATTACTGCATTCAGGTGGCACGTTTCAGTGGCAAATTCTGGCATTTTTAGCCTGTGCCTGTGGTTTCAAAAAATATTGAGGTAAAACACAGGTTTGAGAAGATGTGGAAGTCATCTTCAAGGGGTGAAATATTTGCTATCTGTTGGAAGAGCTAGTAAGAGTGTGTTTAAACATTTGCGTGATGCAGGGTAAGGAAGTTGGTAAATGCCTGTGAAAACTTTCATTGTTTTCTGTTGTGTGACCTTTTCTTACCCCTCTCTTTCTGTTTTATTTTGTTGGCTGATTTTGGTTTTGTTTTGGTTTTTTGTGTTTTTTTAATCAGAAGCAGCACCTTGGGGATTACTGTAGACCTACTTCAAAATGTCTTTGAAAAGCACTGGGATTTTTTGCTTGTCTAATTCATGCTGAGGAGTGGTGTAGTCCACAGGAAGCACCATTAATTTCAAGGAACCATTCAGCATTAGTAAGGCTGATTAGTTGAGCATATTAGGTGAGAGTTTTTGCAATATTGGAAGTGTCAAGCTATTACCAAATTTTACATAGATTTTTACCGATTGTCACATTTTTTGACAAGTCTTTTAATTGTTGACTGGAAAAGGAAATGAGTATTCATGTTCCTTCTTTTGCTGCCACTCTGTTTTAGAGAGAGGAGTAATTCATTATCTCATGGATAGAAAACAATTAAAGTGCTGTTTCTTTCATCACTGCATGATAATGGAGTAACAAAATGGTATCTCAGACCCAAAGTTCTTACCAGAGTTCTCAGGAGGGAGAGGAATACTGCGTGCAGTTGAGCTGGCACAAGAAATGTCTCATTTGTCATGTGCTGGGGGTGATTGAAATCTCCCTGTAAGCTACTCTATTAGATATGCTTATCCACTACTGAGAAAACTGCCGGCTGTAGAAGAAACCACCACTGCAAGGAAAGCCTGAATATAGTAAAACTTAACTTGTAGGCAGTGTTCCTCTTCTCTGGCTGAGCACCAGCTTTTTTATGATACAGGCATCAGCATTTGTTTAATGTGTCCCTTATCAAATCCAAAAGCTAATATTTGAGTTAGTCCTCCATGAAGATAAACAGGAACTGTTTGTGTGAGAATTAAAGTATTGTGTATCATACTCCTCAGAACAGTATCTGGGTGCTTTACCTTGAATCCAAAGAATGTCTTGCAGATGTGTATTCAATCTGTGTTCAGAGAAAGTTCTCTTAAAAGCTAGTTTACGTAGTGAAAGTATTTGGGGAAGTTACAGCAAAGAGCGGAATCTTGGTTTTAATTAAATGCAAAGCATGCTGGAGTTGATTTGAATCCATCAGTTGGCTCTCAGGTCAGGCTTTTAGTCCTGAAGGCAGTAAAGAGACTGTCGTTTGAAGAAGCTCAAATAGGGCTTCTGTATTCCTACAAACAAGAATTCTGCAATCCCAGCCTAGCTGTGCAAGGGAGTCCAGTCCACGATCACCTTTTCTGCTGCACAGCGTAGGCAGAGCTTGCACAGCTCCATTGGCTTCAGTGCATTAATTCCAAAACTGTATCCACATATACAAGAGTAGAATTAAGCTCCCCATACTTACTTCTCACTCAGTTTAACCATTGATGATTTTGTTTCTGAAAATGGTACTTTTGAGTACCTTATGTAAAACTCAGCCAGATTTGAAGGCAAGCAGCAACGTAAGGGCTCTTACTATGATGTTGGAATAAATACAAATAAATGGATGATGCAAAAGATGATTCCGAGATGCCACTGCTGATGGATGTCAGGACCCCACCTTCCCCATCACCACTACAAAAAACCTCCACAAGTATGGGTTAGTAAAAGCCTGGTGGAAAACAATCTGATAATGCAAATCATGATGGTAATAGTAGTGAAATACGAACGGAAAACAATCAAGAAATTTAGAAGGCAGCAGCCACAGCAATGCAACTTGGCAAAGGAACAACAGCAGATGATCACTGTACTGAATCCAGTTAAGAATGAAAGTATAATATATATTAAATGTAGCAGGCTTTTCCTTACCAGGCAGTGTGCATGTAGCATCCAAAGCTGAACATGAAAATCTGAAAATATCATGATGCTGTGTAAAGAGGATATTGTGCAAAAGAAATTTCTAGTAGTCAGGAAAAAAGAACCATTTCTTACCAAGGGCAAGCTTTAACTGTTGATAAAAGAACAGTAACAACTGTTAACGCTGATAAACATGAACATTTGATGTCTTCAACTTCTTGCCAGGCTCACTGCATGCTTTGTCAAGTTAAATGTTGAGAGGAAGCAATGTAGCTGGAACTTGCTGAAATGCATTAGGTGGAGAAGAGGAAACCCTATTTCCTGACAGGAATTTTTCAGTTAATGCTTTTTTGCAGTATTTGGCCAGCTGCATTGTTGAGTGAACATACTATTTGGAGAAAAATGGCAGAACTCACTGAATAATATATAAGCTTAAAGAATAAAATGTCTCCATCACAGTGGGGATATTGGAAGTAGGCTAAAGCCTCATCCTTACCTACACAAAGTAATTATTCTGCATAAGCTTCTTGAATTCTGCGGATCTCGGGCATGTCAGAAAAGCACTGTGCCGCTTCTTCCACCCCAAGTCCCTGTGGTCATCTGGACGGCAGAGCCATGGCAGGAAAACTGCTGCTGATGACAAATCTGACTGTGAGCTTTGCCCAGGGCCCCGGTGGATGGGCCCCTGTATCATGGAGGGGCAGGCACATGCCTTGCTGCTGAGTCCACAGGCAATATTTCATGTCACCTTCCCCAGAGGATTTAGACCACAAGAAAACCACTGCAGAGTTTAGTTGATCCCTTCTTTACTCTCATTTTAGAGCCTTGTACAAAGAAAACGAGAGCAGACACCAAGTGCTGTATTGTAGTGTGATGATTAAGATTTATAGAGCCAAAATACTCTTTCAGATTGCTCCGGTAGGATGACATCAAAGAGGAATTTTTGCCATGCTTTCTGCTATAAGAAGCAAATCAGATGAGTTCTGAGTAGACATTTTTTCTCCAACATCAGTACTTACTACAGGTAAAACATTTACCAGATGTATTTTTATTTTTTTTAATTACAGTCTGAAGATCTATTTTGTTCTATTACTTGGGGTAGGTTAGGCATTAACGGAGCAACAGTGGAGTAATACACCCTGCAAGTGCATTGTTTACGCAGGCAAAACTCTCTGGCTGCGTTGCCTAACAGTATTGTACAAGCAGAGATGATCTCACCCTGTCTGTGTTTTGAGCTGACCAGGCATCATATGGATGCAGTTAGTGCAGTGCCCTGTTTGAGCTATTAAGAGACGTGGCATATTAGCTTGGGGCAATGTCTGACATTTAATGTGTCTTCCAGTTGGCTTGAAGCATGGGCAGAGCGAGCTTGCGTCTGTCTCTGTGTGAACATTGCCTCTGCCTGAAAAATATTGCACAAAACTGTGTGTGAAAAACTTGCAAAGTGATTTTGTGAAATCCTTATAAAGTGAAACATTCTATGTAATATGAAATTACTATTAGAGCTGCAGCTTGAGTAACTCTCATATATGATCAAGACCCAGCAGTTCAAGTCCTCTTGTCCCTGATTTTCTCTAAACACATTTGGATTTTGTTAGTCTCCCACTGCTGGCATAGATTTGGACTACTGTCACATCATACAAAAGGGGCCTGCCTGAACTTGTTTGGTTTTTCAGGGTGGATGCTGAATACTGTGATAGCATAGGCACTGTAAGAAATGTCAGGAAGAAAACTTTTGAGGAACTTTGTCTTTATTAGTTTATAGAATGAGGTATAGGTGTGCAGATGTCCTCAAAATTAATGATACTTCGATGCCAAATTTTTTTTTAGGGTTTACGACATTAATCCTGGTACTAAATAGTAAGGATGGATATACAGGTGTGCATATACATACATACATGTCACACATGTATATATAGGTGTATGCATGTATGAGATACACATATGTCACCGTGGAGTTATGTGACAAAGAAGCCATACAACTCCTGAGTTTCCACTGTCATTTTTATCTCTCAATACATCTCCCTCTTCCTCTCTTCTGTAGAAAGAGACTGTCTTTTCAGGCACTGAAATTGGACAGCAGCAAACAAGTAGGTGAGGAGATACTTCCCTTTTGAAGAGTCCTAATCCAGGTTTTCCTTCCATTGGCTCCAAAGCCCTTCATAGTTTTGTCCCTGGGTTTCCCTCTTCTGTGTAGAAAATGATCCAAGTATGGCAGGTATGAAAAGCCTTGTGTATCCATTAACCTGCATGCCGTGAGCCATTAACAGGCATTCGTAGTAGAGCCTTTCATTTTATGAGATACTTATATAATGAACTGGAGCTTCTGGAAAAGCGGAAGAAAACATCAGGAAACAACCTAGGAGATGCCACGGGTGGAGCAGGAAAAAGCTGCTCCTGATCTGAGGGGTGCATGGTGAGAAAGGGACTCAGGCAGGTCTGTGCTGACGTCGGAGCAGAACCTAGCTTCTGCTGTGTGAAGTGGCAGAAAGGCACCACTAAAAAAAGAAACTGAGGAACGCCAGAAAGAACAAGCTGTTTCTCAGCAGATATGTGAGAATGGAGCAACTCCCACGGGAGACCAAGCACGAAGGAGAAATGGCCCAGCAGCATGGCTGCCTTGTATCATAATATAGCAGACTACTTGGCAAAGTAAGGGGTTGAGGCCCAGTGGAGGAGGAGAGCTGGGTTTGCTTTCCCAAAAACCTGTTTGCAATAGCAAAGAAATCCTGCTGGCTCTGTTCCACCAAACCGTTAGGATTCAGTGATCTGGCAGTGAAATCCAGCTGTTGGCGGTGCATTCCTCAGTGCTTCTAGCAGATCCTGCCTGCCCCTTGTCTGCAGGAGGTCTGTACTCGGTGGGGGATTAGCTAAACGTCTGGAGAAGAGGAGATCCCATCCTGCTGCTAGCAGCATCTATCCACTTCCCCCCCCAACCTCCCTCCCCACAAGCCTTTTTGGAAGCACGTAGATATGGCACATGTGTGGTGATGTGTGAGCTTGCGCTGCAGACCTGGGGCTGTTCCCAGCATGAGCTTCTGCAGGCTCAAGGCTGAGCTACTTTGATGTGTTTGAATAAGATGTTGCTTTTTGCCTATTCCTGACTAACTTTCCTCCCTCAAAACAAACAAAAAAATCCAAGAAAAACAAAAAGCATTGACAACATTGCACAGTAAAAATCATTTCTAGACCTAAATCCTGGGCACGGCCTCTGCAATACAGATTGGCAGGTAGGGAGATGATAAAATAAATATTGTGCTCTTTCTTCACTGTTGCTGTCTCTTACATGGCAGCTATCCAACAGTCTTTTCTGATTCCCTACTCTCATTTCTATCCTTTTGAACTCGGACCTTATTGACTCTTGTTTTTCTTTGTTTTCCGTGTTTTGTTGGTGCCTCTTGCTTCTGTCCCATCCTTTGCTTCGAGGTCTTTGTCTCTGTTCTGGGTGCTCTGCCAGTGTTTCTTTCTCAGTATCCTTTTAGCTCCTTCCTCCAGTTCCCCACCCTTCCCACTGGCTCCCTCCCTCACACGCTCCCTCTCTCATCACATCCCACTGTTCATTTCTTATCCATATTTTCCTATTAGTTTCCTGCTCCCACACATTTATTTCTGTCTTAATGCCTCCTTCCACTCCCAGCTGGATGTCACTTATTGTATCATCAAGAAGAAATGGGAACTGATTAAAAAAACTAATCTGATGGGTTGGATTTTAGGATTGGATTTATAGGATCCTGTCAATCTATGTCTTTTTTAGAGAAAGAATTTACAACCATTCCAAAATCCATGGAAACTTCCAGGTTCTCACCTTATTTGAAACTGGATGTCATATATATTACATATATATGTCATACATAGTGTTTTAGAGCTACTGCATAACACAACCTTCTTTTAATTGCAATCTCTGTGCTGTTAAACCTAACCCAGAAATGCATGCTTCCATGTACTGCAGGCTTGCCTTTCATTTGGAGAGGTGTGCAGTGGCATTCAGCCATTATCTTCTAAAGAGCTTACACCTGGCATGCAAACAGAAAGCCCCTTCTTTTCAATTTTACGTAGGACCTATTTACACAGGTCTTACGTGACATATCACTTCTTAATGTTCTCAGTCATAACTCGCTCACTGACTTGAATCTCCAGCAATCATCAGCGATTGCCAAAAATGGTAAACCTTGTAGGAAAATGAAGGTTATTTAAAAGAACTCACATCGTGCATATAGCTTTCACTGTGATAGTGTGGAAGTGACAACTGACTCTGCAAATGCAGACAACTCCTGAGTGTTTGTAATTTGTTTACTTCTAGTCAGACTTCTCACTGTCCCTTTTTCCATCTCTCTCACAGCGCTGTGTTGAGTTGTAATGATTCAGGGACCAGGCGGCTGGTTAATGCAGCTCATGTTGTCACCCTCATGGGGCTCATTTGCCTACAGGCATGTCAGAAAGAACAAGTAATATAAGGACATATATAACTGTAGTTGGCAGTGTACTGAAAAGATGCTGAAGCTCGCTTTAAATGAATAGCGTAGGACATCAGGAGCTAAGTAGCTGAGAAATAAGATAAATTTGCTTGAATGGAGCATTGTGTTTCTGTAGTTAGGCTGTGCCTGGTACTTGATCTAAATGAGGTATGTGTACATAGTGTGCAGTATAGGCATCCCCTGTGTGCTATTTGTTCCTAACACCGTCTTGCACATTTTCAGTATCCAGCACAGTTCACATCACCTGCACTTCTACACAGCTTAAGCCTGATGGGAGGGAGTAAAGAAGACAGAGCCAGACTCTCCTGGCCGGAGTTAATGGCATAGGGTGTTATAATGACCTTCTGCTCCCTGTGTTCGGGAATGTGAAGGTTTGGGGTTTTTTTCCACAAGCCTTTAGGGAGGAGTATACAAGTCTGTAGAGTGATTGATACTATGTTAGTCGGTGTTCCGGTCTTTCATTGCCTGCCTGCGCAAGCCTGAGCCTGTGTACACTGCTTCATACTGGCAAGGCAAGGGAGAACCACGTATCCTTTGTGTTGGTGCAGTCTGGGTTTGGTTTAGCTGTTGGGGACCACATTGCAGAGCAGTGAGAGACACAAGCTTGTTCTGTCTCTACATTTTGGATTATGACTGTTGACTGAGTGTGTGTGTCCTCGGGTTTGCTAATTGTTTTTCCTAATTCTTCTCTTGCAAAAGGCGCTATAGGTTTTCTGAGCACTTTGCACCAGCACACAGCAGACTGTCTTGTAAGGCAGACAGCCACACACAAAAAAAGTGTTACAATCTCTTGTGATGATCTGGTGTGATCATCTGTTGAGATATTCCAAGGAGCTGTATGGACAAGCTGTTCCAAGGCCAGGTTTTCACTGAAGAGAATCACGATTGTTACTGAGTTTGGGCTGTATATTGCAGCTGTGTTCTGTGGGAGAAGAAATGTTGGTGAGTTTAAAGCTATTGTCTGTCAGAGGAGCAATGCTAGTGTGCAACCTTGCTGCCACCAAGTATAATACAGTTTCTAGTTTGGATCAATTCCAGCTGTCAGACCCCAATTTACTAACCACGTTGGGAAGGACACGAGTTTTCTTTTAGAAGGTCAGTATCATTTAAGGTTATTGAAAGCGAGGAAACCTGTTCCACCTTTATAAGGAAAACATTGCTGTGGAGTTTTTAGGAGCCACACAGTTATAATGAATAACGAATGTATGGTACTTCGTGTAGTGTTTAGCTCAGCCTGAGAAGGAGAAAATAATGGAAGTCTCTTCTTTCTGCCTGTGTGTTCAAACGAAGGAAAATCAAAGCTGTTATACCAGAGCTATATATCAGCTAACATATTTTAGGAACTGTGGAATGATCATAATTACAAAAAAGTCCTCCAGAGAGAAATTATGACTCATAGTTTATGTTCTCTTTAGTGTTGCTATGGAAAAAGAGGTTAGTGCCAATGGTCATACAGCAATATTAATCTCTGGTCTGAAAGAAAAATAAATAACAATCTTTAGCTTAACCCAAAGCAGATTTATTCTCAGTTACTGCAGCACACTCCATTAAAGGGGATAACCATGTAAGAAAAATTAAAGATGACATTGATTATCAGTTCTCAACATGCAGTTACAGAGAATTCCTTATTCGAATTAGTGTGTACTTCAGACTCCCGCAAATGACTTGGCGGAGTGAAAGGAAAGGAAAAAAGCCATCTTGATCAAAAAGAGGGCAGGAAAGATCAGCCACCACCGACAGCTGCAAGTACACTGATTAAAATTTCTTTATGTGTGCAGTTAGATTCAGCCTGGGGTTGATGCTGGTTCCAATGCAGATCCTGAAACAAAACCCTGGCAATGGGCAGTTTAAAGTGGTGGAAAGTGGCTATCAGCCTTTTTCCATTTATTTGGGAAAGTGAGGGCATGAGTCAGAGAGTGGCGGATACTTACGTGCGGAGTCAGCACCCTCCGGGCTGCTCTGGTGGCTGTTTCCTGCCAGTTGTTTAGTTGCCTAGGCAAAGCACTAACCAGGATGGGGGCCAAACAGCTGCGTGCTTGCTTAGCACAGAGTGGCAAATCTTTTTCTTTGCATGCAGGAAGACTACCTGACACCTTGCTCTTGACACCCAGAGCAACTGTGTGTGTCTCAGTGGGTCACAGTAAAACTTTTTCACCTGTGTACTTGACTTTGTTTTTCAGGAGTTGGAGCTACATATGCTCTGTTGTATGTAGCTACCGACAGCAAAGACCTTGCAGTCAGAACTTTGCTTGAAATTTCGCTCACAATGCACCCTGCAAAGCAGGCTATAGCGTTCCTTTCTGCCACGCTGTTGCATCTGCCATGCTGATGGCAGTAAAACTTTTTACTCTGTTGATGAGCTAAGCAGATTGGATTGGGGGGATGCACAGATCTCATGTCCTGCATCTATGCACACAGCTCTCACTGGTAGTCACAGGAGTTGTACGTGTGTCCCAAAAACATTGTACAGCTCAGTCCTCTGAGCCAGCTTTTCGCGGACTTTCAGGGTTGGACTGGTGAACAGTTTGCCCTGTAACAAATTGACATCACCAATTCTTCTGAGTTTACCTTTTTTTTTAAGCGTGTGACTATCAGTCATCAGGCATGTAACTGTTTGTCATTACCGCCTATAAAAACAAATGGTTTTTATTGCATCAGTGTAAAGGGCATACAGGTATATTTTACCTTCTGATCCTTTTCTTCTTCTTCCCTTTCTTCTGTCTCTTTAATGACCAAACATGCTTCAGTCAGGCCCATATGAGGGCTTTCACTGCACTCTTATTTGACAGTGAAATGGTCCAGAAAGCCTGCATCTCTGCTGTTTCACAGAGGACCTGTCTCATGGATTAGCACGTGGGGGTCAATGGGATGCTCTTTGCCCTTTCCCCTAAAAAGGGGACAGAAATGTTAGCTGGTTTTCTGACATCAAAAATGGGAGTATCAGCAGCTGCTGAGTGCTGCTAGTTTAAATATTTATACCATAAGTACTTTATCACACCCTCTTTCCTGGTGCAAAGCTCCGGCCAATTTCAGTGGAGGTCAAACTCCGAATCCATGCAGCAGCTAACAGGTCAGGTCTTCCAAGGAATAATGGTATGACTGGAGCTCACAGGCAGGCGTTTTACCCATGTTATCATGTCAAGAAGGGTAAACAAGTAGTTTTTTAAAAAAAGTAATTATGTAGACAAACCTGTCAGCACAAGCCTGGAATACCCATGCATATGTTTGACATCTGCCAGCCCTGACAAGATCCAGGCACATACTTCAGATACTTGAAAGAATACAGTGCTACTACTGGTGCTGCAGTCTGTCTCCTCCCTGAAACAGTAAGTTTTGCAGACTAATGTTTTTAATCAGGACTCAAGAACGGAAGGAGAGAGGAAGAATCACCTTGGGGTACATACCGGGATCCTGAGCTTACTTCTTACTCTGGTTTGTAAGATAGCACAAAAGTAGACATTCCTGAGTCAAGTAAACATTTTTCTCTCTTGCAAAGCATGCTTTCTTATGTTGGTTTGGGTTACAGGCCGGCGTCCTTGCAAATGTGTGATCGTGATGGAGAAAACATTTAATTCTAGTCCTGCAACTGATGGCTCTGTGTGTAGTGTATCCTGTAGTGGGTATTTGAATCAATTCTCACAGATGCTCAGTATCTGCATTTCCAATGGTTTTACTAGATAGCACTGTAATGCTCTTAAAACAATGCGCATGGGATTCGTTTCAGCATCTCTAAAACTGGATAAAGCGTGGCCAGGGGTATTGTTGGAATTAAAGCTTAGCAGGACGAACAAACCAGGCGTATCTGAAAGCAAAATGTAAACATGATGCTGGGGTTCCTCGTTGGCACTTGGTCGCTGTGGGAAGTTGACAGCCGTTACATAAAGGTTAAATGTCCATTCTTTGGTCTGTCAGTAAAATTAAGCCTGCTAAAGACTATGTGGCACTCTAGAAGATTTGAATTTATCTATGTGCATAAACAGAATATACACTTCAATATAAATATGCTTTCAGGACTATTTAAAGTATTAGAAGTATGCTGCAGTCCAATAAAAAATGCAGATGGATCTAGCAGATTTTGGAAAGTGCCTGACTACTATTCAGATGGGCTAGAGATCCGACAAGTGTCTGGAAAGCAAAGCACTGGTTTTTGCATTGCTAAATAACAGCAGAGGATGAGAAAGAAAACGGTAGAGGTACAATGGGGACATGAACTGAAGCAGTAAATGCTTGACCTTTATATTTCATCTTTGCCAACTTCTCAAACTGCTTCTCCCAAAGACTGACATGGCTGTGTTTTATGTTATGCTTTTATTTATCATATTTGTAGTTAGTTACAAGTAAAAATGATTGAAATCCATTGTAGTTAATATGAAATAAAAATATAGCTGCACGAGTTATGCCATGATTTTTCTTACAAACAGTATCTCCTGTATGATACCATACACTTAAGAGCTTAAATCTTAATAGTACTCACCTACATTAAGCTCTTATTGACTAACTTCCAGTGTGATTTACTGGTTACAGATATTACCCCTGTGGAGTAGTATCTGTTAATCACTTCATAATGGTATTTTTGCTGTAGTTTTTATTGCCCCTGTAATTCGTGATTCTAAATACAAGTTGAAGGAAGCAACCTTTTAGTGCAATGTTAAGTATCAGTAGAATTTTATATATATATATATAAAATAAAAATAACCCACTGCATAAACAAACAAGGATGTAAGGTAACTTGTGGGTATTGTGCTTCCCTTTCCTCCCTTCCCGATTACCTTTGTTAAGTGACAGGAAAGAACATTCATAGTGAACAAACTACCCTGTAACCTCTCATTTTCAATGAATTTTGAAAAATTACAGACTTGTAATTTTGAGAGCAGGTAGGTGGCTTTGATGAAAGTTATTAGCAGAGAATCAAATCCTGTTGCTTTGCAGACTCATCTTTACATAAACTCACCCCTGCAATGAAGTTCAATCCATAACACATTGTTCCCTTTAAACATGCCTGAAAGATTATTTCACCTTTTTGAAAAAACTGTCCTTACATCCCTGTAATTGTCTAACTCTTCTGTGTAGATATAGCTCTATATATGAAATACTTTATAAAAAGATAAATTATGCTATTTTCAAAATACTCTGAGATACAAAGTTGTGCAGGTGCGAAGTTTAATAGTATATTGCTATGAAGACTAAGAATTAATTAGTGTTATCTGAGTATATATTCTTTAAGCTGGGAGTATAGATTTAATATTGTGGGGGCTTATTTTGCCTTTTTTTTACATTTCATAGCATTTCATACTTTCTTTAGACTGTCTTCATGTTCCTATCAAATTCCTTCTATTTTTTTTCTTTTGAATTTCTGATGCCTTAAAGGTACAGTAGCTGATCACACATTCATGCTTGTCACTAATATACTTCTGTAAATCTGGTGGATTGAAAAACATCCTTTTGTTTCCACCTAAACACAGTCATTTCTTCTAAGTGAACAGCGAGAGACTACTGCCAAAAATCTTTTCTCCACTGAAATCAGTGGAACCAACTTTTCAGCTTCACCACCTTAGTGCTCTGCTCTTCTAGTCTTACAGCATTGTGGAGCAAAGTCCCCAAAAACTGTATGTGTATGCACAGTTACTAAGGCTGTTAGTATTCACAGAGCATGGCAAGGAAACCGAAATCAAATGTTCTCATTGGTATTTCTACATTTACATACAAAACTACTCACAGTGCTGGGAAATACTGACAGAGAAGAATACAGAACAGAAATGTTTGGATTTTGACTACTCTCCACGCATTCCTCTGACCTAACTATAAGAAAGGCAGCTGACCAGCTTGCTTCTACTAGACATACTCTTTTCCTGCTAGTCTCTTACGCCAGCTGACAGCATCTCTAAATTAATAAACACCAGTGAATTGGCCTAAAAGGGAGCATGTTGCAGCCTGTGTCGTTGACCTTGTTCGCTCTGCATTCCAACACGATGCAATAAATTACCACTGCAGAGAAAAGGATGGAAGAAACTGAATCACTACTACCGCCTGTGTAGCAGAAACCAGTTACTTGCCTACGTAAAACCATGCGTATCTGGAAGGCAAAGGCAGGCTCGGGTTGATTATGCTGTTTGGTCTACCTGCAGGACAGCTGCTTGGGTCGTTTCTTCATCAGATTGTTCCGTTTCCCCACCGACTGGGTTGTTTCTTTCATCGTACAGTTTCTGGCTAGAAACTTCTAGAGGCATCCCATACTCTTCATCATCTTCAACGATGGACAGCTCGATGTTGTTGTTCATTGTGGCGTTCCCTTCTACTCTGGCTTCCTTCCATAGAGAATCAGCTACTGCTTTGCCCTCCTCTGTCAGCGAGGTGGTAGGTGTCATATCTGAGTGCATGTCGGCGAATGACATTTCATCCTCATTCTCGGCTTGGTCGTTGCTTGTAGTTTCTGTTGGTCTGTCCTCATTCTCCTTCACGGACTTTCTTCACGTTGAAGGTGAGAGGAGATACTTTGAAAGCCGAACTCTTTGAAGAGGATGATTTCTGATGATGTACAGTAAGCGATTTCTTGATCTTTTCTCTCCGCTCAGGCGAGACAATCTTTGTGCTGATCTTGTTCATCTTCTTCTCGATGTTTTGGCGGGAAAATGCTTTCTTGAGGCTGTCTACCTTCTTGAGGCTGGATCTTTTAATTTTCTCAGCTCTTGATTCCTCTGTTTTCTCCTCTGCGCTGTCATCCACATCATCTTCCTCATGAAACATTTCATCATCTGAACACAACTCCACCGTATGCAAGGTTTCTTCCAGTGTTTTGTTCTCATCCACAGGCTCCTCTTTTCCTTCTGTAATGCTGGGAATAGGCTCTTTTGCAAAAACACTGGCAGGGATCTCATTTTCCTCCTGAAAGAATTGACAATATTTGAGTTTCATAGTTCACGGGACGCAAATTTAATAAACAAAGCAAAACCTGAACAATTACTTTTCCCCCCCTGCAATGAGATGAAGGATGCTCAACATTTCTTATTGTTTCAGTATATTTAACCACTAACAAGCCACTCAAAGCCCATTGAGCCATTATCTGGAACAGTTTAAGACTAATGAGCTGTCAGCTGTAAGATTTCTCTTTCAGAGTGACTTGACTTGGAATGTATACAGAATGGAAATCCTTTTTTTTTTTTTTTTTTCATTTAAATTAGCTGCTCTTTAATAAGAGTTTAGCTTTGAAGTTGTACACCTATCCCTGGGGAGAAGCGATGGTGTGGTGGCTAAGGAGGGCCTACTCCAGACTGCTGCAGAGACCTAGACAAGTCATGTAACCCCCACAGCTTTCAGTTTCTCTAGCCAAAGATTGGGAATATCTCTGCAGAGACGTTGGGTGCATCTGAGAGGTACCTTAGGTGGCAAATGCAGTTAGCGCTCCCACTGTATTTCAGAGAAAAGTAGGCTGCTGTTAAAACTGGATTGTTGGTACTAAGAAGCCATGCAGTCTATGATGTTTAGAGTGTGTGCTATTTCCCAGCTATTTACAGCACAGAAAAAAATTGGTAAATTTGGTTGGTAAATTGGCAAATATTAAAAATACAGACAGGGCAACTCCTTGAAAAACAAAGAAAAAAGTTTGTGGCCTACAAAAATAAACAGACATTACATCACATAAAAACCACTAGTAGACACTTCTAGCTAAGAGGAAGATGATCACTTTTTAGAAACAAAACCACAAAGGGGCACGGAAAGAAAGGTGGTATCTGAAAACAAAACAGGTTGAAGCCGTGCAGAAGCTGCAACTTGTAATGAAGGACCTCCGTGACTACAGAGCACAAGCAGCCCTGCAACCCCGAGCGAGTCAGAGGCAGCACAATGGACGCTCTGTTCCGCACTAGGATTTGCAGGCATCTGCCCATGCAAAGCAAACCAGGCTCCTCGCACGCTCCCTTTTCCTCTCAGAATTGTTACTCCTTAGATCTGCACAGTCTCTATTCGTTACATTTTTATAACTTTCTGCATGCAATATCACTTAGTGTTATGGATTGGAAGAATTTTTTAATTCCCCCTCTCCCCCATGCTTATCTTTAGATACGAGAAGCAGTAAGTGCTGAGTGCAATGGTTGTAATAGTCTCAGATCTGTCCCTCATGGGCCTGAGTGTACAGTTAAAGGGGAAAAAGGCCACATACACTTCGAAGTTCATGTTCATTATTTCAGGACTGAGCATACAGTTGTGATCACTGGAGAGAACAGTGTTGATCTTGAGTTAAATTTGCTGTCAAGACTGTATAAGGATGTCTTTATGAATACACCACAGTACTTTCTACGTGGTTGTTTTTAAAAACAATAGAGTCATGACTACCTTGTAGCGCTTCTGGAACTCAAGAATATGCACGTGGACAGCCAGAATCATTTTATACCATATATACACGGTATATAATCATATATACTGTGATTCAGGTGTGTTGATGAATATCCATCAAGGATATATAAATGAAAAGTATCAAAGAATGGATGGCTGTTTGACTGTATGTGCTTTGCTTCTGTGGTTTCCGCACACCTTACTGGATCAGCAGCCTCAATGGGATACGCTGGCACAGATGAAGCTTTCCAAGCCCTTTGCCTGCAGTGGAACATCTAATAAAGCCAGCGTTCTTCTCCCAGCACCTATGTTGTTATTGCAACTATCGGCAACAGTGACCACGATAACAAAACAAAAGAAAACCTGCACCAGCTTTAAGTGAAAACAGCTGTAACTGCAGTACAAATATTTATATTTTCTCTCCACTGCAGTTAATGAAATGTGGATTACACGAGTGGGTGCAGTGTTAGAGTATTCCCCAGAGCACGAGAACTCAGTATAAAGCATAATTTACGTGTCTTGTGCATTCTTTCCAAACCTAGGTAATCGCATACAGTTTTCACCATCTCAGCATTCAGGTATAAGTGCCTGAATGGCACAGAAAACTCTGATTTTAATGAGTTGTACTTTTAGAGTATTTAGTCTGGGAAAGTGGTGTCAAATGAGATTGTTCACAGTGCAGTCTGAGCCAGAGATGGGCCTGTATGGCTCATCTCAAGGTCAGTTTAGCTCTGGGTCTATAGTATTCACGGTAAACTGAAGTACTGCATGCAGTCTCCAGAAGAATATGGACATAGATTTTATTTCAGTTTTTATCAGATTTGTGACCGAGTAGAAGGGAGACTGTCAAACTATCCATATGTATAAAGAAAAAAAGCAATCAAAAATATGCTACGTAATAATGAGCCAATGATTCAATTAAAAGTAGATCCTAGGTGGTCTTTGACTATCAGACAGTACTGGCATGCAAGAAATCACCTCTCTCTCTAAGCTTCCTGCATGGCCTCTGCTTGTAAAATGGAAATGACATGCTTTGCTATCTCATGTTTCTAAAAGACCATAGGATCACAGGAACTATTAAAATGCAAATGAAAATAAATTAAGTAAAATGCTTTGGAAATACAAAGGTGGTACAGTAGGAATGCTCTGTGGTAGAACAGTCGTTTCTGTTTCAAATACCGTTACTTATAACATGTTGTAAGTAAGTGGGCTATTGGTAACTTTTTGGTCTAACAAGTTTATATGACAACTATATTTTGTTTTGATACATTTTTCAAGCAGTATGGTATTTCATTTAGGAAGACTAGAACAATACACTGAAAAATGCCAACTGTTACAAACTGCATAACTATTTTCCGTGCCAAAAAAAGCAGAACTTTGATCTTTTCTTCTTGATCTAATCTAAAATTCTGAGAAAGCAATACATCTTTCTATTTGCTACATCCGCGTTCAAAAACAGCACTTGCATTTTCTCAGATGAGTTTGACTGTAAGTCGCTAGCTCCTCTGAATTTTATTTTACCACGTAAAAGCCAAATATTTGTGCAAGAATTGTGCAAGTTCTCTCTGTAAAACAACTCTTGCTAATACTAGTAATAATTGCAAAGTTAAAATCAGTGCCTTCCCTGTGGCTTTGATCAGCCATTCTCAGGACCTTTCTATATGTTATAATCTCATCCCTGTGTTTTACTAGGAAGTAAGATAAAATCCTTGACGGTGTACTAGAAAACTGGACAGCCCGAGTGACCAGGTAGTTAACTTGCTTAGGAGTGCTGAATCTCTGATGCTGCATAAGGGAAATCAGTGTGCTTTGGTTTGGATTTTTGTTAGATTTGTGGTAAGAGGCCATAGCCTTCAAGAAGGGGAGATGGCATTTTCCCATGCTTACAGCAGTCCAGGCTCCTCTGTACTTTGTAGATGCTGTTATATGCCTAAATGATTGCTACTCTAAAGCTTGTTTTGCTACACAAAATAGTTCAAAAGATGACAAATGCTTCTAAAAACAGCTATAGTTCCACCTACTTTCCTTCAGAGAAATAAATGCTCTTCAGATGTGGATGTCGCCATGGGGAGGGAGGAGGGCAGGGAGCAGGCTGAGACTGTGGGCAAGGGGGAGGAAATTGCTGGCCGCTAATTTACACATGCTCTGCGGGCTGGGGCGTTTTGTTTTTGGCTACACCACCTCCCACAGCATGGCTTGATCAAGTCCTAAAAGCCATGTGAGATAGTTTTGTCATTCATCCATATAAGAGTATTCTCCCTGCAAGGCTCCAGTGGGAAATTTAGTAGTTAGATAATAGATTTATCAGCTTGTAATTCTTCTGTTTCCCTCAGTTGTTTATTTTTGAGTTTGAAGTTGCTTTTTCAAAAGATTATTACAGTGATCCAAACACCAATATACAGCCAAATGGCTAATTTCCTGTGCTCTTCTCTTGCTTCATTTCAGGATGAAGCATTTACCAAGAGCAGCATCTGAAAGGGGCTTGAATATCAGTGTGCTTGACCCCGAGCTGTAATTTTGAGTTATCAGTTCTATTCACTAGTAAACATGACATTTAATTGAAAAATTAAACATGAGCCTTTTTTTTTTACCTTGCATTTTGCTTCCACAGCTAAAATAGCAAACAAAAACCCCACCAAACCAGAACCAAAAAGCTGGTCACGTGGCAAGAACAAAATAGAGGGGAACAATGCCAAAGCTTAACAAGGATTTTTAAAACAGTCACTTCAGTGTTTTGTTAAATTGCTGTGTCACTTGTGGCATTTGTAATAACTTCTGCATCCTCAAATGCTTGGAACAGAGCTCCATTAAAGTATGTCACCAATTAAAGAAATATATGCAAACTAGGAACAATGCAGACAGGCTAGGGAGAGAAAACTAAGAGCATTTTAATGGAAAATATGTAAATAGCTGAACTTTTCCAACTGCAGCTCATTCTTAGTGTGTATGCTGAGGGAAAGCTGATGCTGGCAAGTGGCAGCACCTTTTCATAAAATGCAGAGCTGGAGCTCAGTCATGTGTTTTGTCTATGCTCAGTGCTCCCACTAAGTATCAGGGAGTTTGAGGTATACAGTGAATGCAGAACTCAATCACAAATGTGTATTTTCATATTGAGCTGTCTTCCTAAGCTGGAGAAGCAGGTTCTAATAAGAAACATATGCTGTGTGAAGTTTTGGATTGTGTTTTTTCAGTGGAAAAGAAGAATCCCCCAACTGAAGAGAAGTCTCATATATCCAGATTTCCTTTTTGTTTTTACAGAAATCTGGCATCAACACGGCTTCACTGCTGTGACTTCTCCTTCCTGCAATTGTTTTCCCATGGATTCCTGCTCGGGGCAGTTCAGAAACCCAGCCAGCCTTCTGCTCTCTTTTCCCTCTGTACAATTACCCTAGCAAGGCGGTGGCCCCGCTGACTGCCAGGTCATCCCATCTCCAGCTTATGAGGAGACCCTGCGGGGAGATTTCAAGGAGGTGGGCACACAGGTAAGGCAGCTGCCCAGGCTGGCAGCAGGCATACGGGCATGGCCTCGTGAGCACCCGCCATCGCTCCGGGTGCGGCCACTTCCCCAGTGGAAAATCCCAGCTCCTCTCAGGCTCTGCTAGAGAAAGCCACGGGTGCTGCCTGCCCCAGCCACCCGCCCACGCCCCAGGCCTGTCGCCCTGGTTTTCCAGCCAGCCGTGCTGCCTTTTAGCAACAGGCCAGTGCCAGGAGCAATTCCCAGTTGACAACTGATTTTTTTTTTTTTTTTTTTGTATTTAACTGCAGTGTTTCTTTTCTAAGACTTCTGTTCCTGATCTGCATCGGCTTGGGATCGGTTAAGTTCATCTGCCCCCTGCCACAGCAACATATTTTCCAGTGAGAGATGGCAACACAGTCAACTAAATCCTTGTAAAATCAATGAAGAACAGACCTCCTGTCCAAAGGTACTACCTCAGTGATGGGCAGTGGATTTTCTTTAGCTGTTGTGGGACACGGACCTGTGTTCTTTGCTTTCCGTTTGTGCACTTTAGGACTCAGTATTAAGAAAAGGCTCAGAGATTTAAATAGGTCTTAGCTTTGCAATACTATTTAGTGTCAAACAAGCAAAGCCAGCCCTCCTCTGTCAGGATGCTGCTTTACCCTTCAAACCCTTCCTGGTGAGTTTTACCAGTACTTTCACCCAGTGCTGGCAAATAACTGCTGCTAGGCAGCAGTAATGGGGATCCCTAGCTGAGGCAACCTAACTGCCCACACACAGCTGTGTTTTTGCCTTTCCTCCGCACACTATGTTATCTTAAAACACTAAAATTTGGGTTCTCTGGACGAAGATGCTGTAGTTGCAATAGCAAGGGCTTAATTCTCACACTCACGGGTAGTGGAAATGCCACAAAATTACCTTCCCTCAGGCCATGCTGGTGCACTCTCCCCACAAGAAGTGTTCACGGTCTAGTTGTGAACCTGGAGGCGGGAGCCAGTCCTAACACAGCCTGAGAGATGGCAATGTTTTGACTTGCAGTAACAGATCTTAAGTTACTTGGAGAAGTCCAGAGAATATGTCTCTTAAATTACCCAGTCCCTGGAATAATTTCCACATTCCTTCTAGGGTGGAAACTACACACTTGGTACACACTGCAGCTCCTCCTCTTCTGGCTTGACAAGCCTGGGCTGTAATTTGGGAGAACAATAAGCAGGGAGGTGGGAGCTTCCTTTCTGGGGGAAGCGCCTGTGCACTAACCTGGCCTGCCAGCTTTTAAAATCAAGTTCTGCTCTGTTGTTTTGTGTTTGTTTAAATAGAGAAAAACAACCCAAGGGGCAGAGTTAGCAACTGACAGCTGCAAGACACAGCTGACAAGTCTAGTGTGAGGAGCTGGTGATGTGCCTGTTCCAGCCCCACGTTCACTCTCCTTCCTCCTTGCAGTGTGTTGTGGAGTTTGGTTTTGTTGCTTGTTTTGGTTTTTTTTCTTTTTAAAGATGTGAAAGACACATCCTGTGTTTAGTTAAAGCTCATGCCGTGTTCTGTCCAGACCATTGCTTAAAAAGGGGAAAATATGCAAACTGCCGCTATCACTGGATGGGCTCCCAGGAAGCTGCATTTTTAGCTCATCCCTGAATGGGCCAGAACAGCTTGAGGAGCAGAGAGGGGTGTGAGGCTGAGCGCGACAGGGAGGTGCAGCGCTGCCTCTCTCTGCTTCTGAGGGCAGGTGTGAGGGCAGTTTTTAGGGGCACTGCTACAAGTTAGCAAAATGGGCTCTTAAGTTTGCTAACAACTTTTAAGAGTTTGCTAACAAGAGAGCCCTTTCTTCAAGTTTGCTTAAAAAAACTCTTTCCACACATATGCTAAGAGTTAGTAAAAGATGGTTCTTTCCCCCAAGTTTGCTAAGAGTAAAAGAGGGCTCCTTCCCCACAATTTTCTAAAAGTTAACAAGAAAAGGGTTCTTTCCCCATGTTTGCTGAGAGTTAGCGAAACAGGCTTTCCCCTCACCCCCCCAAGTTTTCTAAGAGTAAAAGTGGGGGTCTCCACTAAATTTGCTAAGAGGGCTCTTTCTCCAAGTTTGCGAAGAGTTAGCTAAAGAGATGTCTCTTTCTCCAAGCTTGCTAAGATTAAAAGGTTTTTCACCCAAGCTTGCTAAGTTAGCAAAAAGACAGCTCTTTTTCCAGGTTTGCTAAGAGTTAGTAAAAAGTCAGCTCCTTCCCCAGGTTAGCTAAGAATAAAAGAGGGCACTTTCTCCAAGTTTGCTGAGAGTTAGCAAAGCAAAGTCTCTTCCCTCAGGAGTGCTAAGAGTGAATTAGTAAAAGACAGCTCTTTCTCCACATTTGCCAAGAGTTAGCAAAAAAGATTGCTCTTTCTCCAAGTTTGCTAAGATTAAAAGGTGGTTTTTCACCCAGGCTTGCTAAGTTAGCAACAATACAGCTCTTTTTCCACGTTTGCTAAGGGTTAGTAAAAAGTCAGCCCCTTCCGCAAGCTTGCTAGGGGTTAGCAGAAATGGGCTCTTGCCTCAAGTTTGGGAGCAAGCCTGGTGGGGCCAGGGGCCTGGGTGAGGAGGATGTGGGGCGCAGGGGCGGTCGCGGGGCCTCTCACCTGGAAGATGAGCACCTTGAAGCGGTCCCGCCGGAGCAGCTGTGCGTGATGCTGCTCCAGGTTTTTTTTTGCCCCAGGCGCCGCCCCTGGCCGCCCTGCCCCCCCAGCCGCTCGCGCACGGCGCGGGTGTGGGCGCACACCTTCCGCGACTTCTCCAGCAGCTTCTCCACCGCTTCCCCCGTCGCCCCGTGACTGCGGCACAACTTCCCCAAATCTCCCTGAATACCCCGCACCGCCCCTTCCAAACCCCTTTGCCTCTGTTCCATCTGCCGCTGTTGCCCTTCCACCGTTTCCAACATGGATACCAATTTTTCCAACAAGGCCAGGACGGTCAGGGCATTCACCTGCCCCCCCACC
>NW_010540204.1:1265-1607 GCF_000687285.1 Phaethon lepturus | reverse complement strand
GGCCGCTCTCGGGGCGGGGATTGCTGGGATTTCGTAGGAATTTGCCCGTGATTTGGTTAAGGATGCAAAGGTACTTGGTGTTTTCCCGTTGTTTCGGGTTACTAGGGAAACCCCCGTGAGTCAGAGCCCTCTCCAGGCTGGGACTTGCCGGATTATTATTCCCAGGGGCTGAGCGAGCGAGTGCTGCTGAGGCTCCGCGGAGGAGAGGGTTAGCGGGGGAAGAAAAAAAGTAAAAATCAGATCTCCGGCTTTATTCTTAACCTGGGGTTCTCTGAAAAGCCAAGCTTTGGAGTCGCTTGCGGGGGTCCCGCGGGCTGGTTGTTCTTGCTGGTTTGCCCTTGC
>NW_010540204.1:0-1180 GCF_000687285.1 Phaethon lepturus | reverse complement strand
TTTTAAGTGAAATAGGAGAGCGTTTCTTGCCCGGTGACGGTGTTATACAGGCTGGGCAGCCGAGCGCGGGGGCGGGAGGGATAAGCAGGTCTTTATCCCACCTACCTTCGGGGAGGTGGGTCCTTTTACCGGAGCCCTTTGCTGAGCAAGTATTTTCCAGAGGGATTTTCTTCGAAGACGTTGACTCGCTTAACGGCATCCGCAGAGGGCAGGGGCATCGTGCCAAGCCTGCAGACTGCTCTCCGGGCCCACTTCCGTCCCCTCCGCCGACTCCAAAGCGCTCCAGGGCGGGCTGACGGGCAGCAAGCGCCCAGCCCTTTTGAGTTTTTATTTTTTCCTATCAATTATTTATCTCTGGCTATTAAGGGAAGTGGCCTTGGACAGTCTGGTTCCACATCTGCTTTCTGAATTAACCGTAAGGGTCGCTGCCGAGCTGGTATCTGTTAGGTACAGATCCCCGCCTAAATGCTGCCCGCCCCTAGACGAAAGAGGGGCTGGGGTTTAGGGTTGACCATTCGGTTGAGAGGCTGGAGGGGTACCTAGTCCCTGCTTGCTGGGGGAGAGTGGGATTTAGCACTGCTTTAAAAGGAAGATTTGGGGGATTAAATCCCATCTTGGAATAATAGGGGGTTGTGGTGAGGTGGGGGTTGGTCTCTTCTCCCAAGTAACCAGTGATAGGACGAGAGGAAATGGCCTCAAGTTGTGCCGGGGAGGTTTAGACCGGAGATTAGGAAAAATGTCTTCACCGAGAGGGTGGTCAAGCCTTGGCACAGGCTGCCCAGGGAGGTGGTGGAGTCACCGTCACTGGAGGTGTTCAAAAAACGTGTGGATGTGGCACTTCAGGACATGGTTTAGTGGGCACGGTGGTGTTGGGTTGGTGGTTGGGCTTGATGATCTCAGAGGTCTTTTCCAACCTGAACGATTCTGTGATACAACTTCTTGCATCTTAGTCCCTTAATGAGCCGTTTCCAAGCTGAGGAAGGGTGCGCGGTGCTGGGAGGGTGTTGATGAGTTTAGTTGTCAGAGCCTGTGAAAAATACCGCTGTTCCCAAATTTTCTTTCTCCCAGGGTAGCTAATGTTGCCTGGGCGTGCGCGGCTCGGGGCAGGGCGCTGGTCTCGGACGTGGGGAACGTTTGCAGGCACCGCTGGTGGGAAGAGACAGTGCTGAGGGGTCGGTCA
>NW_010540203.1:44580-54642 GCF_000687285.1 Phaethon lepturus | reverse complement strand
CTGTGATTCTGTGATTCTGTGAAGTTATGCATCTCATAAAATTTGCTTAAAATTAGGAAGACGAATAACTTGGAGTTTAGGTATAAAATTAAGTGTAAAAAGTCATTAACAGATTATACTGAGGTACGTTAGTTTAAAATCTAATCCAACACTGAATGATATAATTTTGTAATATGGAAAGCTGTGAGCTTTTTTACCGGAGCTGCTTGCTTAATTTATAATAAAATTGTACCATAAAAGGATTATAGAGTGTATGCCTGTGCTAAGAAAGGGTGTACTAAATGCATTGAGGTCTCTTTCTACTGCTAGTTTTTTTTTGAAAGTGCACACTTAATTCTGGATGTTTCCTGCCGCTTTTAAACGTGCCACGTAACATCAGGATGTGCTAATGGGATGCTTTGGATGGATCGCAGGAGCATTTATTTAAATGAATTTTTGATTAATAGGATTCTGAGTTTTCTTGTTCTTCTTTCTAGAGAGAAGAATTCAGTGCTGGACTGTCCTCAACATTACTCATGGTGCAACTTCAGAGAACAGCTTGATTTATCTGACTTGAAGAAGAGGCACATGTGCAGTAAGCCAAGAGGACATGGGCTTTCAGTACATCTGCAAAAATGATCAGGTATCAGCAGTTGTTGATGTTTAAACCATAGTAACTGGTCAGAAACTTGAGAAGATGTGAAACAAGAAAGCACTCACTCCTGCAGTTGTCCTTCAGTTTTAGGTATGCTTTCCTTTCA
Organism: Phaethon lepturus; assembly: GCF_000687285.1. Classification (NCBI taxonomy): domain Eukaryota; kingdom Metazoa; phylum Chordata; class Aves; order Phaethontiformes; family Phaethontidae; genus Phaethon; species Phaethon lepturus. The sequence goes on along the minus strand of NW_010540203.1, from coordinate 53,902 downwards.
GTGCTAGGAATGAGGTAAGTTTGCTTTCTCGTTTTATATTGTGTCCGTAGCCCTTTCACTGCTGACCTTGCTCACTTGCAGTAGCTCAGTTGCAGACACCTGACAGGATCCAGTTCAGATCCGAGTGAACAGCAAGACACAAGTGCCAAAGGGGTGTTTGCATAGACTGAGTTGAAGTTAGTCTTACAATGTTTAGTCTTTTCAAATATAACTTGAACTCTGAAAGCATTTGAATCTATTAATACAGGTTTATTGATTTTGTGAGGGAGTAACATTTGATACATTATTTTTCTATGGTTATAAGTACTTTTTCGTTGTACTTATGCTGGTGCTTGGCTGGAGAATGCAGACATCCTCACAGGAATCCAGGCAGTTGTATCTGGAGTAGAGACACCAGAAAAGTTCCAGAAAATGCAGAGTCGTGGATCATTTTGAAATCTGAGCAGATTATAGGTTCAAGAACTGTATGTTTTTAGGTATTGGTTTTATTTTCAAGCAGCTGCTCATAATCTCTGAAACAATGTCAAATGCCTAAAGTAGTGTCAAACTTTATTATTGGAGGGAACTGCTCTGCATAGGTACTTGGATTAGCTGGCTCCCTTGTTGCTGATTCTATGTCTGAGGTCTGTTTCCATGGGGAGTGCAGCACTTATGCATCTTTGGTGTCCGGCCTCTGATCCTTCCTATTGGTGAGTATCATCCGTGGTCAGGGACTTGTTTTAGCAAGCTCACAGCCCATTTTATTATATTGAAGGGGGATTCATTGAAAAGTAACTTGGCACTTCTGTGGTAAACAGCATTGGTTTGTTTTGTACTTCTGTTCACAGTTGTGCTGCCTGTCTTTGAGAAGACAGAGCCTGCATCACGGAGGAGGTGACTGCTGTCTGGGACCAGCCGGGTTCAGCTCAGGGAGAGAAGCTTTGGGAGGCTGAGCAGGGCAGGGAGGAGGAAGGAGTGAGAGATGCAGTAGGCAGCCAGGAGCCTGCAGCTCATGCAGGGAGACTAAGGTAACACTGAGAAGCAGACAGTCCTCAGAGGTGATGAGAAGCTTCCCTAGGGACCAGACAGCACGGGGCAGAGCTTGCTGCAGTTTGACATTGAGGGGCCAAATGGAAGCCTGGAAACAAGGCACAGCAGGCAGGGAGGGTTCTGTATAAACCCTTCCGATTTCTAGTCTTGACTGACCTGGTCTCTCCGAGTTTCCCCTACTGAAAGTGTTCTAGGTCATATTCTAAGAAAACTTGGCTTTTTTCTTCAGGGAGCTCCCTGTGAGGCAAAGGTCTCCACATATTTGGCAAAGAGCTTTGACTGACAAGGACTCCAGTCTCAGACAGGTTGATCCCATTGACTAATTACAATTTCATTTTCTGAGAAGTGACCAGCCATGTAAGAACATCTTTGGACACGATAAGGAGACCACTTAGGACACAGGGTTATGAGCTTTAAGATGGCTTTTGGTCTTCAAGTGTACATTTCTTCCCCTCTGTCCTCAAAGTGAGTGTTTATAGTCTGCTGTCACTTTTAAAATGTGATGTAAGTGGCAGGAGGTTTCTTTTTGTCTCATAGTCTCTAATCTTATAATGCATCTGTGTGAGCTTGCGATATTTTTTTTGTAATGTATATTCCTTCGATGTTAGCATGATACTTAATGCGTTTTGGATATTGCTATTCCTAGAGAATATATCACCTGTTGAACCTGTGTCATACCTGCAGTTTTTTAGTTTAACTGTACCTATTTTATGTGTTAAAAAATAAATGGTAAAACTTGTGTGCTACCAGACATGCATATATCTATGTGAAGAACAGAAAAGGAGAAAATTGTGTAAAAATTCTGTAATCTTTTGGAATTAAGTTTAGAGGAATGTTTTTTTTTAAAAAAAAAAGTTTCTTGTTTTCTTTATAGATGCTAGCTGGAAAATCACTTATTCTTGTGTCTTTAACTGTAAAATTATCTAAAGTTTTCCTCAGTTAGTGAACTGTTAGTGTTAGAGTTTGTGAACATGTGTAATGCAAGAAAACATTTAGTTGCTTCACTAGAGGAGACTGAAAATGGTTTTTTTTCTATACATTTTCTTTACATTTGTATGATCTTTGTTGTAAGGAGATACTTCATGCAGAGGAAGCTACAGATACGTAAGTTTTAGGAAGTGCTTGAGCCACCTCTGAGTGGGATTGCAGGAAGACATAAGATGGAGCTACATTTTGAGATACATTTCTTAATATAAAAGCTGTCAATTTTTACCCGTTCTATGAGGAGTGGGGGGTGCCGTAGAGGCAGAGCATCCATATATTTAGACTCTAGCTGTCTCTCGTTATGAGTTATAATTAAGGTGAAGTATTTTACTGAAGAATTAAATTCTCCCTTGATTTGAACCTGGTTTCATATCAGTGAAAGCAATTAGTTGCATGAACTACCGTGTCCTTGCTTCATCAACACCAATTCATCAGTTGCTTCATCAACATTGCTTCTTGTTATTTATCTTATTTTTTCCAGTTAATAGGCAAGGCAGGCTGTGTTGGAGTGCTATATGCATAGGAGTGGCTTAAGGATAGAAAGTACGGCTCGTAAGGGGGACTATGACATGTAATAGATGGAATGTAACGGGAGAGCAAGTGAACCGGGCAAGCCTCTAACCATGTAGTCTATCCTGTTTTCTTCCTCCAGTATATTTTATCTTTTGTCAAAAGTATGCAAGCACCTTCTGTAAACCTTTCCTTACTAACAAGGGGGAAATTGGAGTTTGAGCAGGCTCACATCTCTGCCTGAAGGGAAGTGCCGTCACCTTTTTTACTCTGCTTATGGAGGACTGTAGGTTATAAAACGCTCTTGTGAAAGAGTTGTCCCGGAAGGTCCCAGGGTTAATGCTTCAGCTGACATGTTTTTGAACATGACTCTCATTCTTTCTCTCTTAGCCACAACTTGAATTTACTGACGCGGTGCTTATGTTCCCTGGATGGGCAATCTTGTGCAAAGCTGATGGTTTGATTGACTTGGAGTATTAGGACACTGGCTGACTTTTATGTGCCCTTTTGGTGAAGGCTGTTTAATTTTTGATTGTCCCTTAAGGGCAGCTCTATGACTTAATTCAGAAAGCAAGTATTTGGTATGCCATACGGCATCTCCTGAGACTGTCCTGCTTTGCGGTGCCTTCAACATCGCACTGCATTGTCCAACACTGTGCTTGAAAACAAGAATCAAAATCACCACTGCTGACAAGTTTAATGCTCTCAGTCCAAATATTCTGGACCAAAAATCTGTTAATCATGATTGTAACTATTTGAAAGGTTGTCATAACTCTACACAAAGTGAGTAATTCTGTGTCGTGATACCTCAGACAATTCAAGAGGACTCTTCTGGGGTCTGCATTTAGCAGTGGAGGAACAGAAGGTGGCTCTTGGGAGAGAGGAAAAAAAAAAGCAGTAAGCTCTGAAGCAGAAGCTAGTGATAGCTTCATGACTGACTCTGGCTGTGAGGAAGATGCTGAGCAGGTTTTATTTGTCTTAAGAATATTTATATAGGGCTGATCCACTATTCTTGAAGGAACTTTATCACAGTACTAGAGAGAAAACTGTTAGTACAAAATACAGTGCCTTATTCTGGCAGTCTCTAACTTAAAAATGCTTGAGTTCTGCTGTCTTAATGGGCTTTCAGCAGTTTTTGTAGGTTTTTTTGATAGAAATCTGAATAATATTCCTCAGAGAGGCTGTGTAACAGTAGCAAGGATGGAAAGATTTAATTTGGGAAGACCTCGTACTGCAAAAGGTCAGATTAATTTTTCAGCTTCTGATCTTGCTGCAAAGCTTTCAGTACTTCGGTATCTTCATAGGAGAAGAGGACTGAAAGGTTCTAAAAGATCATCTTGACCCTTTGCATCAAAGCATCATCACTATTGTGGGACAACTCTTGAGAGACAATTTTTTTTTCCCTTTACTTCCTAATATAGGAGACAACATGACTTCCTTAGGCTGGTGCTTCACTGTATTTACCATGTAGAAAAGGTCTTCTAATGGCCTCAGTCAATTTTTCTTGTTGCAGTTTGAATCCATTACTTCTTGTGCCCACTACAGATGTGGAGGATAGGTTTCCTCTTTCTTTGCAGAAACTGTTTCTATATTTAATAGAAATAAATCATATCTCAATCTTACCTTCTCTTTTTACTCTGTTTGGATTGAGCAACCTCAATGAGTTAGCTCACTAATCCTTTGTAGCTCACCTTATTAACTGTCTGTCTTTTCTTGTAGTTCTGTCGTGGTTTCTCTCTTTCTTAACAAGTCTGACCCAAAAATGGCCTTTACCAAAGGCTTTATCAAAGCTGAGTAGATCGGGAATCTGTGTTCCTGTCAATGGACAGAAGTTGCCTTGTTTGTGACAGCTTGATATTTATAATTTGTGCTCAGTCTGTGATCCTCTCTATCCTGAATCCTTATCTACAGAACAGCTGCTCAGCAGTTGTTTCTATATTTGTGCAGGTGATTTTTTTTCCTCTGAACAAAACTTGACCTTGGGGAATTGTACCGCATTTTTAATCACTTCTCCAGTTTCATTAATTCCTCCGCCCAACAGCTTCCCATTTATGTATGCCTTTTGGTGAGAATATGCCTTTTTGTGGAAACAACATAAATTATAGGACTTTTCTTTCCATATGGCACTAATACTGAAGGTCTCTCATGTCTTTTGCAGGCTCCTAACCTGGGAGAGGAAGGGTGTCTGTAGCTCAGTTGGCTTTAAAAGTGTCCATTATAACTGCTAATTATACATACTTATTTTTACTTCTTTTGCAGTATTTTTCACTGCCGGCAATTCTATTAGAGTTAATTATTGTTATGGAAGACTTCATTTTGGCATGTTCTCTGGGAGGAACATTATTTTGTGACTGTTTCCCTGAACAAATAGATCTGCTTTTCTCGCAGGGCCTCTGCTAAGCGTTTCTGCAAATGATTTCTAGAGAAAAAAAAACAGCAAATAAACACATTTTCATCTCTTTAGTTGTATTACCCTACTCCTGACTATCTGTGTTTAGGCTGGCTTCCTGTTTGTTCATCCTCTCCTTGATACTTCTACAACCCATTGTCTGATTTCAACCACATGTTAGAGATGGAGCTTTTAAGATTACAAAATTTCTACAGGTTTTGCACAAACAGAAGGGCAGCTTAGAAAGAGATAAACGCATGTGCCCTCACATACCCCTGACCAAGGGAAAGGATGTGGCCTGAGTCCATGTAGTTTCAGGTGGCAGAGAGTTCCCCCAAGGAGGAAGACCTTAGTTAGCAGCTTCCCCAGCCACAAGAGTGGTGTCTATGTGCACGTTCTGCTTCACGTGTCTCCCCTGCGCTTCCTGCCAGCTGGCCACGACGACTGTAAATCTGGGAAGACCGTTGTTCACTTGTTGTATTAACTGCCTTTTTAGCAGCAAGGAAACGGGCTCTGTTGTCTCTTACGTAGCTGTTTTTTTTTTCCTGATGGAGTTCCAGAACTTCTCCTTATGTCTGAGGAGCTGGGCTGTCTTCCTTCAGGAAGATAAAAATCTGCAAGGGTAGTCTTTTGAACTTCCCCAGCCTCATCAGTGCATGTTCTTAACGTTGTAGTGGCATGGCTTCTCCTAAAGCTACACAGACTTCTGTCGTGGTGAGGAGTCTGAAAGGCAGGGCTTATCTGGAAAGAGTAGGCTTGCTGGGAAAACCACCCAGAAACTCCTTAAAAAACAATCCATACCAGCCTTAAACAAGGGAAGACATAATGCATTTTGTCTTGTCATTGTCTTTTAGTGCCTTTAGTGTCCTTTTTTTTTTTAAAAAAAAAAACAAACCTCCTGGAGTGTTGCTAAAGGCAATACAAGGTGAAAGGAAGTCATCATATAGTCTTATGTACTCCTACCCATCATATCTAGCAGAGTGCGCTCAGTCAAAAAAACAACTGGCAACTATATGGAAGGTGGTTTTGCTGTAAAGAGGCCTCACTTTGGTAAGAGCAGTTGGTAGCACTTCCATTTGAAGCCTATATGGTGGTGGTACAAGCGTCCATGTATTTGAACAGCTTTTGGGTAGACACTTGAAGACATGGGTAGGTTTCTCTCAGAGTATTGTATATCTATGGGTTTGTAGCCATCTCCAGCTCTCTGCTTTAATTTTTAAGCAGACCTAGACGTCTCACCATGGCTTACTAATGGTGCTGTCCTGTGAGCAGAGGCAGCTCTGATTCTCATCTGAGAGGGTCCGAGCCTTGTTCCAGGGATAGCCCTATTGCCTGCGTAGCAGCAGCTTCGTCACCAAAATGTACACTCTAGCTTCATCCTACCCCAAAGGCAACACCTGAATCGGTGGGGGGGCTCATCTTCCAGCTACAGGCTCTGGGCTGTGGTGGCTCAGATACTCGTTAAAAGCCTGAAGATCTGATGGTTTAAGTATGATTTTTTTTTTTTTTCCCCCCCCTTCCTTCTTGTCACCTACCCCACAAAAAAGGAATGTATGCCTACAGGGTTGGAAGAATGGATCAAAGATTTCACAGATCTTAGAACTTGACAATAAAATGTCCCTCTAGCCATCTTATCTATGCAAATATTTACCTAGGCTTTCTCCTGTTAGAGAATCATTTGCTGTTTCACTTCACCTACTCATCCAGGTAGAAAGTTTTCACAGTGGAGTCCCTCTTGTACCCCAAGTGTGCGCCGAGTAGATTTATAAACAGCCTTGTTGATGCATAATTATGAAATTAGCCTTTGAGCCACTTTCATCTCTTTTCTAATTTTCTGCTTTTGTTACTTGAATATGCCACAAGAAGCGTTAGGCATTTGCTTTCATTTTCTGTGTCCTTGTGTGTCTGTTACTGGCCACCGTCAGAGGCAGGAGACTTTGGTCCAGTGCAGCAGAACCATCCTTTCCAGTCAAAGGTTGTTTTAGCATTTTAGCCCAAGATCAGCATCAAGTTACCAAGGCCTATAAATAGCCATCGTATGCTATTTTTTAATATTGGCTTAATATTGCTATGCTCAGTCTTCTGCAATTTTAGTAATTTTCCAATTTATTAAAATTGAAGGTCACTGGATTGGAGAACTTGTTAAATGATTATTTTAGGACTTGGGTTCAAATTAATATGATGTACCAACTTGAAATATTATGCCTAGCAGATGATGTATAACATTCCTGTTAGTTATTAATTGGCTTGAAAGTACTTAATTATCTCATCTTTTTCAAATATGGTGAACAGATATTTTTTTAATACTTCTAGCTTTCCTTTTTGTCCCCCTTACCACCAGTTTTTCTTGATGCGTTTCCTAATGGTCTAGTTACTTAGTTATATATCTTTTCAGAAATACTGCTACCTGTAAACTTTTCACTAGCACTTGTATGCTCCTTTATGAACTCTGGGGTTTTTTAATATTTATAGCCTTGTTGTACCTTATACTTTTTTTTTTGTTTGTTTTTTCACAATACTGAACTAAACTTATCTGTAGAATTGTGTTTGGACATCTGATACTTCACAGAGTTCCCTGCTTTTACCAGTGTGTTTCTCTGAATGAGAAGGAAGAAAATAATTTCTCTTTCTAGTATTGATCAACTTAGTTATTTGCCCCTGATGCATCAAAATGTAACGTGTACTGTTAAAGTATGTAAAGGGTTACAACCATCTTGTTTTCTAATGCTGTTGTTTGGCTACCAACATGACCTTGTAACAGCCATCAGTTTTAGGCCAATGATTGCTTTTTCTTTTTCATGATGAGTTAAGGTAGTTATCTTGCGTTTTAAATTCAGTACCTGTGTGTTTGAAAATTTTAACCTGAGCCGTTGAGACATAGGTGAAGTTGAGTGTTGGTATGCCAAAACAAGTCACCATGGAGAAGAATATCTTAAGTTGTATATGCAAGCTCTTGTCCTCTATTGGAGTCTTCCTGGGGTTTTGTTCCCATTTATACTTCCTGCTGTTTTTTGGGTTTTTTTTAAATGTCTGAAAATTATTTTCTTTTCTGCTTTTATTCTGACTTTTCTCATTCTATAGCAATATTTCTCCTTCTCTTCCACTTCTTGCAGGTGGTACTGCGCTCCTCCTTCTAGTTCCTGAATTTACCCCTTTTTGCTTTAGGGTGAGAGAGTAAATTAGCATTTTTGTTTCTGTTCTGAAAATGCCAGGGAGACCTGGAAGCTGTTGTTTTTGTACTGTGGTGGTGAGGTCGGCTGTAAGGCAGAGTGGTGGGCTCTGAAGGGGAGGGCAGGGAGCCAGAGCAGATCCTCTGAACTCAGTAACCTGATGCAACTGGAGTTTGCATCGGGACATGAAGTGATCCCTTTGAAGAGATGTGTCTCACAATACCTCCGCTCCTGCTTCTCTTTGTGTATAGTAGTGCTCAATCCATAGCAGTTGCATTGTCTGGGTAGAAATCTCATGATTTTGTGTTCTGTGACTTTTAGCTCTTAAAGAATAGATATTTCATCAGCAAGAGCTAACCTGTACTAACCTTGAAAGTAAGTAACAAGAAATTTGCATTCATTTTCTCTGGCCAGCTTTATAAAGCTTAATTCAAAAACCAAAGTCCAAAATCAAAGCTCAATTTATTGTGGCCGCTGTTGACTTCAGAGCATACTAATACATTCCTATCATTGCAAATCTTTGGTGGGGTGATAGTAACCAACAATACGCAGTGGTACAACTAAGAGACGAAGATGTGCTGAGAAGCAGATGGAGGAGTCCAGTGACTCCCCAATGGTGTCTTTTGGCCTGATGGAACTGGAGAAGAGCTAGCTGTACTGCCCTGTCTGTCCGGTCCTTGCTCCATGTCAAAGATGCATTAAAAAAATAAACTTCTGTCTTAATACTTGCAAACGCCTACCTATCCCCTCATTAAGTACATTTTTAGGTAAGTATTGTCTCTGTAGGTGTGGCTGTATGAACCTCCAGGAAGGCTTTTGCATCCTGCCCTTCTCCTCCTTCCACACAAGCGAGCATCAGTGGTGCTGGCTCACATGATAGCAAGTAGTACACAATCCTTGTTTTCTAAACCCAGATCCGCATTGTTGTTACATCCAGTCCTGATTTATTTTGGGATGTTACCCAGTATCCATAGGAAAGGTGGGATTCTCTGAGACATTCTCTTAAGACAGTCCACCAAAGTTCTGGGGCGTTCTATTTTGGCATAATTGCTTCCTACTTGCTAGGAAAAGGGGTGGTGAAAATACGGAAATTCTGACTCTTAATAATTTGGAGGCTACAAATTGTTTAGAAGGAGTTTTAGAGACCAGATTGATGAATGCTGGTAAACCCTGAGATGGTGTAATTGCATAGCTTACGACCTAGGTTTTCCTTGAAACCTTGACCTTAATTCCTGCTTAT
>NW_010540203.1:26389-44549 GCF_000687285.1 Phaethon lepturus | reverse complement strand
TTTCCCTTGCACTTCAAAGATACAAAAATAAGGCAAAACTTGTGCTCTTCCCCTGTCCAGATCTAGGTTAATCATAGCCAGGACACCAGGTCATTGCCATCTATTTGGGCATTCAAAATGACACCCTGCGCCCTTGCATCTGGTAAGCAGAATTAAGTATATTCATTGGCACGGAATTGAAAATGAAATGAAAATGGCTGGTAGGCTGTGATACATGGATGTTGCGCCCACCGATCGTTACATAGCCGCAAGTGTGAAACTGTGTTCTCCGATTTTTGTTTCTGAATGTTTCTGATGTTGTGAGCTTGTCCGCCCGCTGTTGGGAATGTTTGAGAGCTGAATGCGTGATTTTGTTAGTGCTCCTATTTTTATTTTGTTGGTGCTTTTGCATCACTAATCAAATACAAGCCTCCTATTGTTCTCCCTGCAGCTTCCTTCCAGTACATGCTTATATTTAGTTATTTTAATAATAATACCCAGGGTTTGTAATCCTGAAAGAAGCCAGAGAGATGATAAACTCCTTTTCTGATTACTAAATACATTTGATTCACATAACAGATGGCTGTTATTCGATACGCTGTTGTTATCCAAGCTGCACGGAGGGGCAGAAACTCGCCAGAGCAATGACTTGAAGGCATTAGAGGATGTCCTCGCCTGGTCCTCTCCGCGGAATGGCAGCAGTGATGCCATTTTACCCAACAGCTTCACTTCAGTTACGAACAAATTGTTTTCAGCGTCCTCTCCCCCGGCTCGCACACGTAGTACGGAGGTGCGCAGCCCTCCCAACTGGCGGGGGAGCCCCGCGTTCCGGGGCGGCTCGGCGGTGGGCTCGGGCTGTTTGGTGCCCAGATTTTTGCTGGCAGAAGGCGGCCGGCGGTGCCTGCGTGGATTGGCTGCCCCCCTGCTCCCCTCTCCCTCTCGCGGTGCGCAGCCCCAGCCAGCGCCGCCGAATCTCGAAAGAGCCCGATTTACATCCATTCATGAATCCGTGACGTCAGCACGCTTCTGTGCTTCTTTGCAGCAGGCTGCAGGATTGTGTGGGTGGAATTTCCTTTTATTTTGCAACACTTCCTTTTTTTTTTTTGCCTTCCATCTTTTTAAAACAAGAAAATGGAGCATCACATAGGAAATCTTAATCCTTGTAAGTATTTAGATGAAAATACCTTTTCTGAAGCGTGTGTGTCTGTGTGTGTGTTTAATGGTCAGTGTTACCCTTTCGCCATTTATTTCAGAAGGACAGATGGATGTTGCATTTGTGATGTGAAAGGGCTGAAAAAATGATGCTGAGAGGAAATGTGAAACCTTAATTTATCCATCACTGCATGTAAATCTGATAGCTGGCCTGTCCTTTTGCTTGTCGGTGTGCTAGACATTTTTCAGTTGCAATTTTGCACGTTATCTTCTTGTGCCCCCCTTTTAAAGGGGAAGGGAATGGCAATGGAGAATGGATATGTATGGAATACACAGGGAATGACATAAGAATTACTAGAGATAGTATAAAGAAGCAGAATTGTATTTTTTGCCTTCTAGGCAATTGTACTGTTTTTTTTCCTTGTGGGCTAATCAAACAATTCCTCTGTTGTGTTCAGTAATAAATAATTTCATTTTATTTTTGAGATGAAGAAGAGATGTGCTTTTCTTTCTATCAGCCGGGTAGGAATTTGTTCCTTTATTATTGAAAATAGCAGTCTGAGCTGTCTCTGTTGTGCTGAACACATGATTTTTACCCCTCATTTTCCTAATAGATGAGGAGGCTGGGAGTACCATTGCAGTTAATGATACTGTTCACTGGGGCAAGATTTGTCATATTCTTGCTTACCTGAATGGGGCATGATGTCATGCTTTCTCCCAATGAAATGAGCAGAGCTGCTCTTTATCTTGTTTTTTTCTGGGGGGGTGGGGGGTTGGCTGAGGTACTGCAATAGCTTAATCATATCAAACCACATGTCTCTCTCAAGTAAATGAAAAATTGGGTATTTTAGCTTCATCTGGAGAAAGATGACATCAGGCCCATGTTTGGATGTACTGATTTTATCAATAGGCAGTCTGTTCAATATAAGAAACTGCAGGAACATCTTTCGATAATTTTGAGGGAGAAAAGATGAAAATATTTAAAATGAAAACCAAATGGATGAGTGAAATGAGGGAGCGATTCAGCCGGTCTGACTCACAAATGTGGGCACTTTTCACGGTAACTGCTGTGTGTGTAGCCACAGACATCTTGGGATATCCTAGAATGCAGAGGTTAAAGTTGTCATTGGTTTAAAAGTTCTTGTTAGTATCCTTTTTGTTGTGTCCCTAAATGTATGGGTTTTTTGTTTCTAGAGAGAGACAACTCTTTGAACCTCTGCTCTGTAACAGACTTCGGCTGTGAAAAACAAATAAATCGTGCTTTTGATATAGTGGGGGTTTTTGTTTGTTTTGCTTTAACATTAGTTTTCTTTCCTGTGTTTTGGGCCTCCAGTCTGATTCTTTGATCTAGAATGCTCCTATCATTCAGATTTGTCTTTGTCCCCTGCTGCCCGATAGTTAAATTTATAGCTGGCATTCATTTTGACCCCTGCGCCTGGAATTAGCAAATAACTTCTTGCACAGACTCTTACTGCTTCTCAGCTGTACATGAACTTGAGTTTAAAAATGTGGGGTTTTGTTTTTTTTTTTTTTTTTCTTCTGATTCATTTTTAACCATTCTCTTTTGTCTCCTATTGCAAAGATTTGGTAAGTGGCTTATCGCCAGTGGATCAGAAAATTGAGTAATGATTTATTTGAAAATCTCTTTATAGGTAAGCTGTTTTACAATTAGTTGTTATTAAAATATGTCTCTGCTCTAAGCAGTGGCAGAATAAGAAAGGTTTTACAGTATTTCCTGTTTTGTTACGACTTTTTTTACAGCAAATGTGAGATGGTGACTGCTTAGACTGGAGTTGTTCATATCTGGTACCCGTTCCAGGCTTTGTGCAGTCGAGAGGAGTGGATTTCAAATAGTAGGACTTCTCAAAATGGCAGAGTTTTTAAATACAGCTTTTATATATAAAAATCAAAGAAGCCTGACATCGATCGTGTGAAGAGATTCAAAATCAGTGCAGGTTCCTCTTCAGCTCTGGTCCTTGGGGCCGGGGCAGGCGGGAGAAGGCACCCGAACCTTGCCATGCAAGGAGCATTTTAGCCAAGCTCTCACCCAAGGTCCCGTGTTTGGAGGAAGACAGCAGCAGACTTACTGCTTTTACAACTTCCAGTGAGCTTCTCGGCCATAACTGAATCAAAATGAGTCAACTGAGGCAAATGTTACTGCTCCATCTGCAGAAGAGGCTGAAGCTCTCAGGAGTCTGGCACTTCAGCAAGCTCTGGCCAGCTTATGGGACTTTTATTTTTATCCCTCCTTGGCAAATATGTCCCGTGCATTGTCTTTTGTAGGCTGCTTGTTTTGTGACATTACAGCAAATCACTCTCATGTCTCGCGGAGGGAGGAGTAAATAATTCACCTAAAACACATACTACTTTGGATTGAATGGCAAGTTGGCAGCTGCGGCAGAAATACTGAGGTGGGCTGGGAGCAGAAACACTGTGTGTACTTACTCCCACCCCTATAAATACTCAATGTGCATTTTTCCCTGTTTACAACTTCAACCGAAACGTTGGTCGTTGGAGTGGGTTCAAAGGTATTAGCAACAGTTGGGTGTAGGCCAGGGTGAAGAATAGATTTTTCTGTGTAAAGTACGTGGGTTTTATAATCCTCCGGTGAACCTGTAATTGTTTGTGCTGTTTCTTCTGGAGCAGTCGCTAGCTCAGCATGAGAGGTGCTGTAAGGGAAGGAAGGAGAAAGTCCTGGCGGCATGTGGGTCGGAGGCTGGACTTTTTCCAGCACAGTGGGCTTGAGGAATGGAGGTCTTTCTGTGTGGACATTTTCTTCATTCCTAGGATGTTTGTCCTTTCTTGTCCCCAGCCCATTGCTCTGTTACCTTCTGGAGGACACCAAAACCAGTAATGCAGCTGTACAGCTGTGACTTCTCTGCTGAAACACAGAAAATCCTAACCTCACTGTCCTTATGTGCCTAAAGAGATTCTCAAATACTGGTTTATCAACTGTAGCCAAAAAATGATCTAGTAGCGATGAACCAAGGGGCCGAGTCCTCCTTTGGAAGGTCTCTGCAGGGTGTTAGATGGCACATGTCATGTCAGGCCTCTGGAGGCTCCTCTGCTGTTCTTCAGTCCGTGAGTGTGCGTTGTGTGTGCTGTCTTGATCGCGTTACCATCACGTAAAGCTCTAGTGGCCTAGGAATGGGATCACACCTCTCGGATGTTGCTCCAACCCCTTATGCTGTGTCGCTAATACAGGCTTAATAGAGGCTCCTGAGCAAGTCTTTGTGCTTGCTTCTCTATCAAGGAGTAATCCTCTTTGCTCATGGAAGTGTTATGGTGCTTACTAAATACAACTTAACTACTACTGTCATTTCTCATCTGAGAGATCTGCCAGCTAGGTTTCAAGTGTCCCCTCCCCATCAGGTGTAGACACTCTGGTACCTGGTGTAGTGTTGATAGAGGCCAGAGCTTTGCATGTACCCGAGTGATTTTTTTACTTTCATGAGTAGTGTTTTAGTTACTTTAATACTGAGTATGAAGCATGTAAGCTGTTAGTGCTGAGAAGCTTTTATATGTCAAATGTGCTTTGCAAATATTGAATAATTCATATCTACTACAAGAACTACGAACCTAGGGTGTGAATGAATTTACCTGAGACCAGTCTGATGCCTCACATGAATTAAAGTGAGTTTGATTCATTCACTGGATTCCTGAAAATAGCACTTTGAGATTTATCTTCATCCTCAAAGATCTTTCAGACATTAATTAATCTTAACGCTACTCCTTGGACGAAAATACGATCTTTCAGTTCTGTAACTGGGGGAAATTATAAGGTACTGTTCATTAGTAGTACCAGAATGTTTTAATGGCTCCATGTGGCTATGTCAAAGAGGCTGTAAGGTGTCTGTAAACTTAACTTTGAGATTTTCCTGGTGTTTGTAGTTGTAAAATATTTGAATTTAATCCTTTAATCTGTTATTGTTATTTGGTAATGTAACATGGATCTTTAATGAGTTAAGAAAAAAGTGCAGAATTCTGAAGGTTGAGGAGAGGAGTAGAGAAGAGCCTGAAGTCTCTAATTGGGTTTTAAAAGTTGTTTCATACTATGAAGACAGATGGAAAGATGAAAGAGAAGAGTGTAACTTAAGGACATTGCTAAATTTTGATCTAAGACAGTTTCCAGTAGTAATTCAGGAGTATAAGAGGCTAATCAGCATTTAGTCTGTCTTTTACACCAGCTAAATGTTTTACAGTAGTATTGATGAGCCTGTGATAGAGAATATCAATGGTCAATTAGACGTTAGAACATTGTATATGAAACTTCTGGTGTTTAATGTACGCATGTAGCTCAAGACACGAGAACAACCAGGGTGAGTTAAAACGGAAGTAGCAAATGGGCATAGAAAGTTAAAACTGATTTTTGTGAAGTTCTTTTAACAGTATGGTACAAGATGGTGTTTGGTTTGTTACCCTCAAAGGCAGGTGGCTGATAGATTCTCCTTTCATCAAAAAACGAGGTCCTCAATTCAGAAACACAGAGAAGGGCTGCTTTGCAATGGAAAGATGTAGTACCAAAATCCTGCAGTGAATGTAAGAATCATTATGCAACATCACTTATTTCCTATGGCATCATATTATGCAATTTCTGAGCAGAAGAATGCAAAGCCCTGGAAGAAGGCAGTAGCATTTTAGCAGATCCAAAAATACCTTACACAGGATAGAGGAAGCATTTATGTATGTAATGCTGAAAATACGCAGTTATGTAAGCTGCTTATTTCACAAACTGCGCTTTGCAAAGCTGGCTAGCAGGTGAAGCAGGAATCAATCTCGCCTTCAGCACAATCGGCTGGAGAGGTCTCCCTGAGTACAAGGGAGGGTGGATTGGCTCTTTGCCTTGTTTGCAAAGATGCTTTTTTTTCTTTTTTTTTTTGTATGTTCCTCATGCCAAAAAAAGAAGTGTATGCTTGATTTCTTTTTCCAAATCGAGCACTCCTTCTCCACCCCCCCACCCCCCAAATTTGTGACCTTATGTTGAAGGAGTTCCTAGTTGTCTAGTGTTTGTGGAGGTAGAAATTCATTCCTATGCCGAGGCAGATGCACAAATTTCATGTGGGGATAAGAGTCAACACCATTCTTTTAAGGTAAATTAACGCCTTGGGAATCTATTGAATTTCTTTGGAGGGGTCAAGAGCATGTGAGGGGATCTGGGTGATACAATCTGTTGGGATTTTGGCAAGAATACTTACTCTTAAAGAAACTAAACACCTGTAAAATAACAGGGACACCCCTCCTGCAGACAAATGATTAGTTAGATGGTATAAAATAAGAGAAGAGGTAAGTAGACAGTAATGTTGAACCATTTTTCTCTAAAGGGAGTTGTCATATGGCTCTGCTTTGGAGATTGCAGTACTCATACTCTTTCCACCTTTTCTTTCCTTACGCAGATCATTTAGAAATATGCTGAAGCAAGAGCTTTTAGGCTGCTAGACTACGGAAGTAAGTTATTCAGGATAATAAAGATGTAAGCCAGTTGCAGAGGGTACTGGAAGGCTGTCATGAACTTGGGTGATAAAATGTCAGTCAAATTTAGTGTTGATTAAATACATCTTAATCTTAACATCTGGTACCTAATAATTAGGCTCTGAACTATCTTTTACTGCTCAAGAATGAGATCTTAAGGTTGTAAGAGACCTATGGATAGCTCAGTGTCCTGAAGCATGCTTAGATGTCAGGTAGCAAAAGTTAGGAAAGAAATGAAGAACAAAAATGATCATAATGCCTTTGTACATTTCTGTGGTTGTGCCCACATATCGGGGATATTCTGTCTGTGATCCTACTCCCCCATTTCTAAGGTGATACAGGATAAATGGAAAAGATGTAGAGAGGTGTTCAGTGATAGAGAACAACTTCCACAGGGTGAACTAGTAGGTAGTGTGGGAATTTTTAGACTTGAAAAAAGATGTCAGAGGGGAGAGTGAGATAGTTCATAAAATCACAGCTGGCTTTAAGAAGATGAAGAGGGTTCAGGTGTCATTGAACTGGTTGTTTGAAGAAAGGAATTAGATGAGAGATGCAAAGCAAAGAATGTATTTTTTTATATTTTATAATGTATTTTTATATACATCTTTTAAATATATATCTATTTATATAGTCTATATATAGAAATAGTTGGTGTTGCCTTATGCAACATACCGCTAAGCTACAAAACTCCTTGCCACAGCATAGTGGTTGCCAGAGTGTTCTGCTTAAAAAAATTCTTTGCCACGTTTGCACAGGAAAAAAATAGTTGTGGGCTATAGAATAGAATAATGCCACTGTGTGCTGCTGATGGAGAAAGTCAGTGAGCTGCAGATGGTGGGGAACTGGGTGGGACTGCCCTGGGAGGTTTTGCTGTCTGCAGATCCTTTTCTTGGGTTTTGGAGGCAGGAAATGGGGAGAGATGAACCTGTCATTCTGGTGTGGTATGGGTTCTTCTTATGCTGCAGTCTAGGTGCCACTTATTTCTGCTCTGGCAGGCATAGTTGGAATGTAAAAGGTGCCCAGCAAACCTCCAGCTGGCTCTATACACAGAGCTTGAATTCAGCCATTATGACTATTTCTTGGCCTGTATTACTGTACTATTTTTGTCATTGTCAGAAAGGGTTCAGACCAGAAAGCTGGACAGAGTTCTCTTTCTCACAGATACAGTGACAGACAAAAGTATATTACAACTGTAAAATCACTTTGCCAAAGATGGTGCTTCCCTGTTTTAGAGTAGACTGAATATATTGAATAAAGGCTAACTCAGCAGACACATGAATTCAGGCTTCTGTTGTGATAATATGGACATAGTTACACGTCTGTGGTCTCACGTGCTTAATGCCTGTGGCTGTGTTAAAATAGTCTGTTAACATCTTAGAATGATCATGATAGTTGTGAACCCTAAGCAATTGCTACCACATAGCTCAGGAAATTGTTATGGTGTCTGAAAAAGTTAGTTGTCTTATGTTGAGGTGGCATCTGAGTGTTTACTGGAGAAAGGAGGTAAAAGTGTATATTCCAATCAGTATTCTGCAGTAGATACAGAAGTAGTATAATATTTATCTGACAACCAGAAAGAACAGGGTAAGCATGGGAAAAGAGCGTGTTACAACACTTTGGTTTTCCCAGATAAATCTGCTGTTTTCTTGTGGAGTAAGTTAGAGTACATGCATAAATGTGTTCAGAGCTGTTTTAGTGGCAGTCAGAAAATCTCAGGTGGGTCAGATGAAGAATTTTCAACTGGTTTATCAGAGATTAATTACATTTTGGCAACGTTATAAGTGTGATATTTAAAAATAAGTCTGGATCATGGCTGAGCATTGATGCAGGTGTGAGGTGGGATGTATGTTGTGATGTGGAAGAAGCAACTTTCCTTGAAGGAGCAGTGTGTCTCGAGAAAGAGATTGATTGCCTAAAAAACCCCAAGCTTTTGCCTTGGGCTTCTCCGAAGTTACCCTGAAGATTTGCCCCTCGCATGGGCTGGACTGCACTGAGTTAATATGGGCTAGCTTAATAGTGTAGTTGCTTTTTTGAAAACCTAACAAAATAGAGCTTTTTTTTTTTTTTTTTTTTTACCAAGTGAAGGCAGAGGAAGGCAGAGCAATTCTGGGTGAAGCTTCAGGATATGTTTGTTTGCAATTCCTTCCCCTCTCAGAAAAAAAAACCCAAAACAAAAACAAAAGCCCTGAAAACAAAGAGGTTGCATTTTGATGATGTATAACTCATTCTCTATTAACAAATCTGCTATTACAGTTTGTGTTCAAAACAACCATGCAAAACACAAGCATATATTCCAAGTAATGTAAAGCCATAGAAGTGCAGCATAAGAGGAGTATCTGATCCACTCATACAGCACTTTCCTCACCAAGAGAGCAGGAAGAGAAAAAGTTTCTTGGAATCCTGTGAAATCAAATAATGTGATTTCAAAAGCCAAAGGTCAGAAGTGACAGCTAAACTCTGGTACTTGCCGACTCGGCAACTCTCAGTTCTTTCTCGGGCTAAAGTTGTACAGTGTGGAAGGTCAAGAGGTGGGAGAGGACTGGGTATCAACCTGTTGTAAAAATTGCCTGTAGAAATCAAGAGATAATCACAAGGGGCAGCAGAGTTCAGCTGCAAGATATGTGTAGTGAGATAACATACTTTATAAGCATGCTTTTTGCGGTTTTGTTAGATAATAGAACATTTTAAAGTATTGTCCCAAGCCAGGAGTATTGCACTAGTCTTGAGGTGATACAAACATAAATCGCAGTCATGTTATCAATGCAGAAGGGTGTAGTTACCTTGCTGTTCCTAATGTAGCCAGAAGGAGATCACACTGAGTACCAGGAAAAAGCAAGGGAACGCCAGGGCTTGAAGGTAAGTAGTGATATGGACAGGAATCTCTTGTCCCTGATATTTTCCATGTATCAGCTGGGTAGTCTCTGCCAGCTGCTCTTTTTTCAGTCCTTAAATGTGGATCAGACAGTTGCTTTTATTTCCTTTGTATATTGGAAGTGCAAGCATAGAATGTGCTTGACTGGGTAATATAAGAAATAATGCTTCAAGGAAACTATATTACTAGACATTTGTGCTGTTAGGAAACTGAGTGGCGACTGCTTTGTACTTACGCAACCTTTACAGTGTACTAACATCTTGGTTTTGTGCTGTATCTGGAATTGTGATTTGCTACTCTGTTTTTAACACAGCTCTTTAAAGGAGAAACTTTCCTTATGGTCGATGCAAGGCATTTAACTCTGTCACGTCTTCAAACCTGACCGTTGCTTTGACACTCTTATCAATATTGGGCTTGTATAGGCAGCCGCGTGCTTTGGTTGCTCTGTGTGTGTGAGAACACTTACTAGACGAATGGTTCCAGGAGCAGACGCGGTATCAGGCAACGTGAAAGCATGCCTTGTGATAACTGATTCACCCGCTCTGGTGCTGATTTGGGTAAATTGTCAGTTTTCTAATAATTTTAACCTGCAGTTTGGGCTGTCTGACATGTTGAGATGCAGTCTCACTCTTCCTGGAAGAGGTGTACTTTGTGCTTCTTTTGTCTGGGCACGGTGGGATTTTGCCTGGGAAAATACTTCGCCTGGAAATGGAATCATTTACAGGAAGTTGTGATTGTAGAAAATTACACTGAGCCTCAAATTTCCTGATAGACATAAAATAAATGTTAGCTGCAGAGCGCATGAACCCATCAAAATAGTTCAGATCAGAGGGTCTTCCTTGATGTCTGCTTTTGCAGAACACTTCACGACATGTGAGTATCTTAAATATGCACACAATCCTACACACACAGAGCTTTCAACTTTTGAACTCGAAGAGTGCTGCAGCAGAAGCATCGCTAAGATAGAAACAGAACCCTGCTTGACTATGCTCCTCACTGTAAAAGTTGAGGAGGCACATACAGATCATAAACATCCCAAATGGCAAACAGGTTATATATAATGAAACTTTGAACTTTAAAGAAAACATTTTTCTGTCCATTGAGTGAAACTAAGATTTCTTTTACTGGGAAGAGTTCAACAGGAACAATCTCAGCCATATCTCTGATACTCTGACCAAAAGGATAGGGGAGGCATGACGATAAAGCTGGAAAAATGCTCTTCGTCCTTTGTTAGAAGAGATGGCAAGGTTGAAGACAACCCAATTTGTCTCTGTTAAATCAAATTTTGCTACGGAAAGAGGTTGCACATTGCAGAATTTACTGTAATATAAGATAATTTAAAAAATTAGTTTCCCCAACAAGTCAGCATTGATGCATTGTGGCAGAAACCCTTCTACCTCCCACCAGTGTATCTGAACCACTTTACTTCAAGTTGGCTTGATACAGAGTTGTTGTAAAATAAATGATGCTATCTCATGCTCTCCAAACAATGAGTTCACTATACCTCTGAAAAATCAGGCTGCTTATATAAGTACCTAAATAAGGCTATATCATGCCAGTTTGAAAATAATTTTGCAACTTCTGCATGCCTCCTCTCCCCATGAAGCATATAAGATGGCAGAGCACTGTGCTTAAAGGCTTTTTTTTTTTTTTTTTTTGAAACAGCTAAGTCTTGGAGAAGGCAATTTGTTCTGGTAAAACAGACCTGATGTCCCCGAATCTGCGGGTTTGTTCTTGGCTGGGTTATCGTAGCCGTGGCTGAGCTGTGGTGTGATAGCCCTGCTGCAGGTAGGAGGGAGGTTGAACCTGATAACTTCCAGCCAATATGCCTGTGATTCTGTGATCAACCTACTATACAGCACAGAAAATGCACGTGACTTGCCTCATCTTTGTCTTTTTGTTGAGATCAAGCAACGGGATTCTCTGTGTACACTTGCACTGTCTGCCCCGATCTCGGTGGGAGGCTGCAGGTGTCTGTAGGGCAAATAATATCAGACCAGAAGTGAGCTGAGGATCAGGGCAGCCTAGTATATGTGTGTATATATATTTTGTGGTGCTTCAGAGCAGGATGGAAGAGAGTGGCTTCGCTTTCCAAGCAATACTGAGAAATGCATGGGGGAGCAGGAGTCGCATACGATGCTGATGATCCATTTAGAAACTAGGGAAATATGAAATATGTATAGGAAAAGCTGTTCTTTCTCTGTGAAATCTTGCAGGATCGTACATTGTCAAGTCAGAAAACTACATGAAAGTTAGAAAGTCAAGTCAGAAAACTACATGAAAAGGTAAAAGCAAAATCCTAGCCTTTATTAGACAGTGTATTTTGAGAGCTGTGTAACAGCAAAACAATGTTATCCTTCAGGTCTGATTTAATCCTTAATGCACTTCCCATTGTTTAAATTTGAGATACTTTTGGGATGCTGTTACCCCACATTCTTCTTTTGGCTCGTACTCTAGGGTTTCTTGCAGTGGAAGCTGACTGACGTTTTATTTACTTTGCTTAATTTGCTGTATTATGGAAAGCGGATTCCTCTGCAGGAGCACTGGTCACATTTTGCTTTTGCTTAAGGAATCACTTGTCTCTCAGACTTTTGGAGATAAGCAGGGGCAGTGCCTGGGAGTGCTGACTGGGAGTTGTTTTGGTATTTTTCTGAAATTCTGTTCAGGTCTGAAATTTTTTTCTTCTTTATATCGACAACAAAATCTGGGATCATATAACAACTACTAGTAGTAACCATACTAGTGCAGTTACCCTACACCTTCCCACACTGGGAAGTGAGTCACTGTAATGCTGGTCACAGGTAGGTGAGGAGTAACCAACCTTCAAGCTTTCCGTACAAGTCTAATTCAGCTCTTTTACTAGTATGGACTGTGCTGCAATTTTTGCCTCACTCATTTTGCTTTCTTTTGAAGAACAAAGTTTGCAGCCTAAATGATGTTCTTCTAATAAATCTTTTATGAATATCCCATGTGATCAGGCAGAAATATGGGAACGTAGAACAGGCTCCTGGCTGCTCCCATGTGCTGCTTCTGCTGTTGCAGAGGGACTGAATCCCAGGGCATGAACTTTTCATACACGAGGCTGAAGGTCTTATCTCTCATCTCTGCAATGACCTCATCTCGAGAAGTTCTGGGACTGAGCTGTTCCCTTTCCATTGGCTGCGTGCTACCTGGCCACCTCTTTCTTCCTTTCAGTGGCTGTTTGCAGAGCCTGGGACTTTGCACACAGAGTCTTACTTTTTAACAAAATAGTTTCTGTTACGGACATTTTTTCTCCCCTCTCGACTTCGTATGGAATTTAAAATTGGACTTTGTTCTGTGTTACAGGCTGAATCCGCTTAATTACTTCTGGCGCCAAGTTAGAGACTCGTGTTTCAGAAGTGGCTCTACCCCAGAAAAGTGCTTTGGCAGTGCGCAGCGATCGCAGCGCGACCCTCAGCTGTCAGCATGGCTCTGTAGAAAGGTGGCACTACGCTGCAGTGGAGCACGTAGCGAGAGGAGAGAGATGGGGGAGACTTTTAAAAAGGGACACCAGCACTGAATTTCTGTGCAACCTGCCGGGAACTTCGTGCGGGGGGAAAGCAGAGCAATGGGAAGAGGTGTTCTTCAGGCTGGAAGGAGGGAGATCAGAGAGGAGGGTATACCGTTCCTGTGAAGTTCTCTAATTCTTGGTTCTTTATGAGGGTGACATGTATGCGGTTAGAGAATGTAAAATCATCTTGCTTCATTGAACTTGAAAGGATTAAACTAAGGACCAGGATGGTCATAACTAGGTGGGGCTCTGAGGGAGCAGCTACAAACCATCCCTCAAGGTACCTGTATCACTGTGCTTTGCTTCTCTAATGCCTCGTCTCAAGGGTTTGCAGAGGAATCCTGAGCTTGTGGGCCGTGCCAGACCCAGAAAGAGTGACTGGACTCAAACCACACCTGAGCTGGGAAACACCTGGGGGACAGCTTCAGTCTGATAAACGCTATAGTAACCGTGAAGAAACAGCTCTTTGCTGCAAAGAGTCTTTCATGGTTTTGACCTTTATGCTTTTGTTTAAAACATGTGGTGTTTGTTTACCTGGCAATTCCTGCAGTACGTTAGTGAGAGTACTGTGTGTTGGAGTTTCTGTTGGAATAATTTATTGGCTTCTTTTAGGGCAGTAATTATTTACCAAGTATCAGCAGTTGGCTGGAATGTCTAGTTAATTATCAGCTCGCCTCTGTGAAAGTGCATGTAGTGAAAATACTTAAATAAAAATTTGAAAGTTGTTCTTTTTCCTCTTCTTTCAGGTACTGGGTCCATGTGTCACATCTGAATTGTGTTGTACTAATTCCCTAAGTACCAACTCAGACCATCTCCTTGATGCACACTCACGGCATCATGGCCAGTACTCAGGAGCGCCTGAGCTTGTCTTCCTCTCCGAACTCAATTGGCAAAGCTTTCTGTGAAGATAAAGACTTTAGTAGGTTACATGATGAACATGCACCTACTGGAAACCACCCGTCCCCCGAGCTCATAGAGGATGTGCGTGAGAAGGGCTTGCTGCAGGCAGACCTCATCGAAAACATGAGCAGCCCGGTCACTGCAGCGGTGCTGACCAGCATCAGCGAGGACTCTAGGGACCAATTTGAGAACAGCGTGCTGCAGCTGCGAGAGCAGGATGAGTCTGAAACAGCCATTCCTCAGGGCAACAGGAACACTATGGATGGAGAGAGCAACAGTGGAGCGGATGATGTTAAAGTCCAGTTCAACAGATCAGGCAGTGGGAGTGGTGGGTTTCTTGAGGGACTTTTCGGTTGTCTGAGGCCCGTGTGGAACATCATAGGCAAGGCATACTCCACAGACTACAAACTGCAGCAGCAAGGTAAGTAGGGAAGCAAACCTTTATTGCTTCTGGGGGAATGTGTGAAGACGAGGAAGGAATCCAGGGCTTTTCACCAGCTTTCCATGTGACCATTTTTGTCTCGTGCAGTCCTATTATGTGTTTGCAAAGAGAAATCCTGCACTGTACAGCCAACAGCTGTCATCTGTAGCAAAGGCAGCTCGTGATGGGGTCAGAAACAATTGCCTGTTCTGACCCATGCCTTGGACCGTTGTGACAAGGTCTGAATCTGAACCGAGTATTTGTGTAAGTGAGGATCAGAAAGAACTGTGCTGAACACAGGCATTGTACCAACTACTTAATTTTTTGCAGTTGTTTTAATGCCAAATCAAAAACATAGGCATGGGTATTTTCATCATGCCAGATGAAAAACATTGACCTAGGCAATTCTACTCTTGTATGTGTATGCGAAGGCTGTCTACAGTTGACCACCAAATTGGTCAGAAGTATTGCTTCTCTATGGACATATTACGTGAACTTTTATGTCTTTTTGTTCAGGAGTAATTTTTTTCCTTAAAGTATCATTCAGTACTTACCTTTCCAGAAAAATGTCCTTTAATGTTTATACCTTTTTCATTTAGATGTATAAATGTGTAAGTGTAAATGTATAAATGTATAAGTGTGTGTGAGTATAAATATATATATATAAAAAAAAATGTGTAGCTTGGGAATAAGTAATGTCCCAGTCAATCACATACATATATCTTTAGGGGTTATTGAAAGCTAAAGTGCAGAGTATGCTCTGCCTTTGGTGTCTGATTTCTCCCCTAGCACAGGGGGAGGGAAGTGGCAGATGGGAAAAGAACAAGCTGTCATTAGAATTAAGGAGCTGAAATGGTTCGATAAGCTGAAATGGCTTATCAAAAATGGAAACAGCCTGGCCACCATAGCATACCGCGGGGTAGAAGTCTCTTGTATCGCTGTGATCATGACTCAGTGTTAATCAAATGGTTTTCTGGCATAGACAAATTAGAAGATACGCGGTCAGAAAACCCACCTGAGTGGTTCATAGGAAACCCCAGAGTTGGGTTGGGGAGCAGTTCCTAATATGAGGTAACGGAGCTGTTAAATAACATGTTGAGTGAACCTGCCTTGAAACAAACTTACTCCTTCTTCCTAGAGTCAACAGTTTCCAGTTCTTAACTGTGAGCAGGGAAATGCACCTCTGCATTACTGAATGGCAGGTGCCTTCCTAAGCAGCAGCCTCTTGTCTGTCAGACCTACGTGCCCAGCAAGAGTTTACTTGGTTTTGAAATCCTTTGGCAAAGCTGGTTCTGTCTGCGTGTTGTAAACCTCGTGTGTCACACGTGGTTGAGTCTAAATAAAGTGATTGAAAATTCCTTGGGGATTTAGCACTATTGGGGTGATTGCACAATACATGGAGTCAGATGTGGTGAGTTTTGGAAGAGACTGCATCTGGCTGGAGAGCCTCCCTTACGAAGGAAGATGAGCTTTGAAGCAGTCAGATAACGTTCAAAGGAGGCATGGTGTCAGTATGTCTGGGTTATGCTGCTTTGGTTTGTATGCTGTTTTTTTAAGCAAAGTTGAAACTTTCCAAGGAAAGGACACAGATGCAGAGTTACATCGGCTGCTTCCAGCAGTTCTGTGACTATCCCATACAAGCGCTATCTCACCAGGTCAGACTTCTGTCATCGCCGAGAGCTGCGGAGCCATCACGTGCTTGCATGTGCCTGTAAGCTCAGATGGGAAGCTTCAGGAAAGCTACCTGTGAGGAGAAGAGATCGTATTTCGCATATAATTGGGACAGCAGATGCATTGGAGACCACAGTTTAATATGTGCTTTGATGGCCCACAGGGGACCCTTTCTTTTGTATGAAAGTCACTAATAAAAAAGATTGAAGCGCTAACTAATGAAAAAGAGCAGCTGAGAGTGGTGTTGTGCTTGGGGGGTGCGTGTAGAGCTCCTTCCGTTGTACGCACGGAATTATCTTGCTGCTCTCAGTGTCATGAGCATGTTCAGAGCCATAGATTCATGGATGCTTTGCCGTTTTCCCTTGGCATTAGGCCTTTCCTAAAAGGGCAATTTTGAAATGGCTACAGATGTGGTAGGGCTGAAGATTAACTGGGATCTGCTGTATATGGCCTTTGTGGTTTAGCTGTAGTTTCAATGTCATCACTGTCACGGATGAGAGTGAAAAGAAGATTTAAATTTTGTTTTTCCTCTGGAGCTGATTTGATGGTAGTACTATGGTTCTATTATCCAAGGATAAACCTTTTTAAACTGCTCCATGCTAAAACTTGAGGATTTTGCCAGAACATTCATGTTCTGTTTTCCAGATGATCTCGTTCTTCCTTATTGCCACCAGAAAAATCTTCTTTGTGCGCATTTCATCAGCTATGTACAAGCCAGCAGTTCATTAACTGATGTATGTGATTTTATTTTTGCTGCCTTTTAGCAAGAGTGCAGACGATGCAAGGTTTGTGTTTGTGCAAGTGTTTGGAGAAGACAGGCTGAGGAAATGTCTCTGGCCCTTCCAGCAATAGAGAGAAGCTTGCAGTGGCCTTTCATTCCCCTGGGAGCTTATTTACAGCTTTGGGCTGGTGCCACAGATCTGTGCAAATGAACTTTCCCCTCGTCATGACACAACTGCTTTAAACCAGAGGAGTGTTCGGTTGCTAATCCAGGAGCAATCCTTTGTGTTGGGTTGAATCAACAACTGAGGTGGGCGTGCAGTTTGGACCTGCACCCATGGGGCATTCCATGTTGCCTGCAGATGCTACTTAGTACTCTTTGCCATTCACTGGCATCCCTGTTTGCCTGCTCTTCTTCTTCTCCAGGCAACTGCTCCTTTTCTATGAGCAGAAGTTGCCCAAACACTAGGACACGATGGTGGTGGTGTGATGTGGTTGCAAGTAGTAAAATAAGTTTCATGCCCTTTGCAAATGTCTGATACTTGAGTCCATATTGTCTGCAAAGGCTTGACTTGTGACTTGGTGAATTGGGGAAGAGATAAGAACAATTTTTACATGATTCCACATCATCATCTTGTTGAAATTACTCCTTGAATTTCCTTCTCGGCATGTGAGATGATCATCAAGAGGAGCGTGTGGCTGTGCTTCCCTTGAGGACCCACACTGGGCAGAGCTTTGGTCAGCTGGAAGTTGCTGCAGAGCAGTCTGCTGCTTGACTGAGCAGTGCCAGTTGCTGCTGTTAAATGCTCTACCTGCTTGGTGAATGCACATTCCTGCAGGGAGCGTTTGCTTTTGTTTTGTATTGTTTGGTGGCTGCCAGTTGATTATCTGAGGTTTAAGTATTGTGGGTTTGACCCATAAAATCACTCTTGACTCTGTTTTTCCAGTTGTTTGCCCTGATTTCTAGAGGCTGTTGGTGAGTGCTTTCAGGGAGATATACTTAGTTCTTTAATTTGCGTCTACCAGTTATTTCATTTGGATCATTGGGACTCTAGCACTTTATAGAAAGACTTGTTTGTGTTTTCTATGGGCTCATTAGACTTCCGAGCCATTTGCTTTGGATTAAGAATCTGTCCTCATGAGTTGCTTTCACCTTCCCTTTCACAAGTTACATGTTTATTGTCATGGTGTGCATTTTTGTGTAGACCTGGAGAGCAAGGTGCTTTACAAAGTGTGCTTGTGTTTGTGGGTTTTTTTGTAAAGTAGAGATGCTTCTTGTCATAATGCCAATGCTGGCGAGCAGCCAGCGCTGGCAAACGGCAAAAATTTGCTTCAAATAGATTGACTCAATGGCCCAGGCTGCTCCTGCATTTCTTCCCCATGGGAAACAGATTCCCATCATTCTACTCAAATGGTTCTTAATCACCTTAGAAACGCAAGCTCT
>NW_010540203.1:20222-26358 GCF_000687285.1 Phaethon lepturus | reverse complement strand
TGCTATTACACTTTAATTTATTTAGGGGAAGTATCCCACAGGCTTCTCTAGGCCCAGAAGAGTCTGGAATAAAAACTGTTCCATCCTGGTAGGAGAGATCCTCATCTCTCTTCTACTGGAGGAGCGGGGGAGTGCTAGAAGAGCTGTAGCAAGCCGCGAAGTCTGGGCAATCTCAAAGGATATTTAGCTGAGCCATGTTAACAGACTTCTTGAACAAGGCTGGCAGCAGAGTCAAGTTGTGATTAGTGTGTCCAGATGTGTTTGCTAGCCACCCTGCTGACCATCTGAGGTGTTACTCTTCTGGACAGGCACTTTGGCTTAACTATGGCTAGTCATCGTTGCCATGCACCCAAGTTCTTGCGGCTGGTTTATGCAAGTCCTTTTCTGTTTCAAGCTGTTGGTTGAGATGACGGAGATCTTGGCATCACCTCGCATGCTGTGTTTCTCATTGTACTTTGCCGTGTAGACGTGCCGTAGCTGGGGCAGCCATAATTCACCGTTCTTTGCTTCAAGGTATTGTGGGCTGTTCAGGATGGGTCTGTACAGGCAATGGGGAGAGCTTTATAACCTTCTCTCTGGGTCTGAACTTTCAGCTGTACTCAGCTGGTGGTGTGTTGAGTCCTCTCTTTTCCAGCCTTGCCCATAGCTCCTCTGCAGAGTAAGAGGACCTGGTTAGTCCTCTGGTAAGACTAACTTTGTCTTGCTGACCCTTGTCAGCTGGTTGTCCTTGGGGGTGGTCGTAGGGAGCACGTACAGAGGGTGATAACAGATGTATTTTTTAATCGGTGGGTTTGGGTTGTAGTAGAATAATGCTAACAAACCCTAGTTTTCAACTGAACGTAGTCCAGTGCTTTTCTCCACCGGCACCAGTTACTTTGGGAAGCTTTTCAGGGCTTGATATGTTATGGGAGCCAAATGAATCGCTGATGTTGGCGGTCTTGAACTGTAGTAACTTGTTCTTGTACAGTGAGAGGGGAGTTTAGGATTTTTGTCTTACTATTGCATTATATACGGTTTGGCTCTTTGCTGTTCTTGAAATTCCCAAAGATGTAGGATGTTTCACTGATTGTTGCTGCACTGAAACCTCTTCCCTGAATCGTGCCCTTCATGATCAGGCTGCAAGTGGGATATGGGAAAGGATATATCTTACCAAATAACATGAGATGACTTTGCAGGAGGCAGCGCCTGAACTGTTGCTTACTTTGTTTACAATCTCTCTCTGCCTTTGCCATTGGGGAAGTTAATAGGCAATATTAAAAGAAAATTCGGGCTCCTAGGTAATAGCAATATAGTTCCCCATTACTGCTCACAAACTTTGGGTGCTTCAGGGAAATAAATGACAATGTTGCATGCCTCATACAGGAAATACAATTTCTTTACAGGTAAAGAAACAGCTATTTCAGAACAACGGAATAATTTCAATGTTGCCCGTGTAAAAATACTGTTCATCAACAAACACAAAATCAACTGTATTTGCCGCCTCCTTTCAGAAGCAATGCATTTGTGAATTAAATAGAAATACAGATCTTCTCAATTTATTTATGAATTTCCTTATTTGCTTTTATTTTCCTTATTTAAAGAACTGTCTTTTAATGCCTGAAAGTCTAAAGAATTAAATACCAATTATAAGTATTGTGACAAAAAATTGCTCAAGTTGTTTGGTGAAGAAGAACGCTTATTATTTTAAAATACTTGAATGTCCTTTGGTCGAGATAGTGGTCACAGCTGGTTTCATGCATCGATTTCTGTTAGGTTCTTACACGGACAGGCATTTCTTACTTCAATACCAAAGGACACATTTGCTGGTAGACAGTATGACCTTCACAGTGTCATGGCATTCTTGAAAATTGAGGATAGGGATTGTCCGCTGCAAATCCGTGGTTAATGGGGTTGCTTAGTTATAATGTATTTCAGTTGAGAGCTGCATGCTCTGTCTTAATATTTTTGTACATCCTAAGGTTGCAAGCGGATATATCAGTGTGAAAAACAGACTTGTGTCTGTGAAGAAACATGAGCTGAGGTTTGAACTTTGCCCTGCCAAGTCGAAGGAAATTTTTGCTGTAGATTAACAATGATTTTTTTTTTCTAGTTCAGTGAGCAGAACAAGTGCTGGGGCCTGGCTTGCGACGGGAGCTGGCTTTCCTTGGCCGTGCCTGGAGAGCCGTCATCGGCAGGAGGCGTTGGGCAGCTAGCGTCTGACTGTCACAGGAGTGATTTGAAGGAAAGATTTGATCAGGATCAGTCCAGAGACAGTTTGGGTATATAAGTATCCCTTCAGTGGTGACAGTATCTAAAATGGACGCTTTTGCATAATCCCAGTTGCAGCCCTGGGAACAGCCCAATGGCTTGGAGACTGGATGAAAGGCGGCATGTCTTCGTAGTGTTCTGAAATAGGGATCCGTACAGGCGCAATTTCCTTTTCTTGCAGAAATCAGCGGGTTACTTGTTGGTTTTGCTGCTAAATAATTTATTCTCTAAACGTACACATTTATTGATACAGTAAATAAATGATTGCCTGCCTTTTTATCTTGCTGTTCGTGGGATGTTAAGGTAATTTCAAGGTGACTTGCAGACAAGGCTTTCTGCTCCGATGGGTACAACAGTCTTGAAACAGTTTATATAGTGCTACTGGACCACTCTGGCAGTATCCCTGCAGGATGCATGAGGGTGCCTAAGAGGAGGAATCGCTTAAAATTTTTTTGCCAGTTTGACACCGATATACACAATGTTGGTGTGGGAAAGACCTCTTTCTGTGACTGGTGATGGTGGTTACTGTGCTTTGTGTTGGGTAGGTTGGTGGTTGCTGGTGTGCGTTTTACCTTTCCCTTTTATTACCTATGTTTGCCCTGTTTCGGCAGGGGGGAACCCTCAATTTTTTTTTTGTCAGTTGTCAGTGTTAAATTTTTTTTTTTTTCTCATCTATGCTTTTCAATGGAGTCATGTACTTTATAAGGCATAACGTCATCATTCAGTTTTGGAGCAGAGGACCTCCTCCCTAAATTGCCAGTCCAGTGTTCCTGGAATGTGGAATTGCTGCCCGCCAAGTCAAAGCGGCTCACCCAAGTGGTTAGTGGTGGTGAGCTCTGTTGAAAAAGCAGCTGGGAGGATGGGAAGGAACAGGCTGGAGGTGACAGTGATAGGGGAGAGGAGCTAGACGAAAGGGATGCTGGGGTTGAGCCCATGCGGAGTGTGCCTCTGCTGCGCCTGTACTGGGAGGAGAAGCCATCTACCACCCCCAGAAAAGTCCGCCTCGAGATATACAAGGGAGAGGGCAGATGCTGTCCTGGTGTGATCTTGCAGCAGAACATTTTTGTGGTCTTAGTCTTTTATGTTGTTTCCTTTGCTTGCCTGTGCCTAGATACCTGGGAGGTCCCGTTTGAGGAGATCTCGGAGCTGCAGTGGCTGGGCAGTGGTGCGCAGGGAGCTGTCTTCCTGGGCAAATTCCGGGCAGAGGAGGTGGCCATCAAGAAAGTGAGAGATCAGAACGAAACGGATATCAAGCACTTGCGGAAACTCAAACATCCTAACATCATTGCGTTCAAGTAGGTTGTGAAACTTGGTAGAAACATACCTTTATCCGGGGAAAAGCCATTCGCTTGTGTACCCTGGCCAAGTTTTTAAAATCCAGGAACTAAACTGTCTGTAGGACAAAATGGGTGGTCATCCTTCCTCTCAAATTGTCGCACATTCTTGTGAAAACAAAGCTATGGACGTCATTCCCACCCAATGCTGCACTTTGCATACAGGCTCACAAAACGCCTGCTGTGAACCCTACACATCTGCAGGTGTGGAAGTTGAAGGAAGACTATCCCTGTCACAAATGAGGTTCTTCCTGTCAAAAGCATGCAGGAAACATTCCCCTTCCTGTTCAGGAAGGAGAACTGTTAGCAGACCCTTGCCCAGGCAGAGTAAATAGGTTACTCTCCTGCCCCAAAACCCTCTACCTTTGAAAGTTGCTCGGGGACTTTTACTCTACTGATCCTCACTATCTGTCTTTGCTTTGACAGGGGAGTTTGCACTCAAGCCCCATGCTACTGTATTATCATGGAGTACTGTGCACATGGACAGCTCTACGAAGTCCTGCGAGCAGGGCGGAAAGTCACTCCTCGGCTGCTTGTGGATTGGTCCACGGGGATTGCAAGTGGAATGAATTATCTGCACCTTCACAAAATCATCCATCGAGACCTCAAGTCACCAAAGTCAGTCTCTAGCTACTTAAACATCTCCCAGTTGTGGTTGTCTTTTTTCTCTTGAGGAATAGTTTAAAGTTAGGTCAAAAGCCCCATTATTTTTATTCCATGTTGACTCAAAACTGCTGAGAGTGAAACTAGTGAAACTTGTTAGCACTCCCCTCCTGTGCTGCAATTTAACAAAACAGGAAATTTTACCAGTATCTGACGTGATAAATAGCAGTCAGGAAATATTTGTAATGATTTGATGGTGTCTGGTGCTTTTTGAAAGTGGGATATTCTGTTGCCTTCTGCTTTTTTATTTTTCATTCTTACTTGTTCTTTTGTTATTTCCCTTGTTTTCTGGAATGCATCTTTCTCATTTTTCTGTTGCTTTCTGACTAAAATTATCTGGCTGCTTATATTCTTACTCCCTAGATGTTTATCACTTCTTTAGCCTGTGACATGACTGTGACAGTGCGTTAAGATAATACTTTCAGATGGTTGACAGTGCAGTTTAAGGTAGAGCTTTACTAAAATTCTGAAACGTCCCCACATGTAGTGAACCTTCAGTGACTTGTTAATTTGCAATTTTATCAAGATTGATTTTTGACTTGTAGCATTTGGAAGTGCATTTGAGGCACGAAACACAACCACCTCAAAGAAAGTGAGTGCTTTCATCGGTGAAAATGCATAATCTTTTTTCGTGTGCTGCAACTGTGGACAGCATGGCTTCATCAACTGTTTGTGTTGATTAAGAAGGGATTTACTCCCAGTAGCTGTTGTGATACAAGAAAAATTGGAAGAAAGCTGATTTCTTTCCCCACCCCCCGCCTTTTTTGTTCTCCAGCGTTCTAGTTACGCATACAGATGCAGTAAAAATCTCGGATTTTGGTACATCTAAAGAACTCAGTGATAAAAGTACCAAAATGTCTTTTGCGGGAACTGTGGCGTGGATGGCCCCAGAGGTGATACGCAATGAACCCGTCTCTGAAAAGGTGGATATCTGGTGAGTAGTATCAGTGCTTAAGTATCTTTAGCTACTTGGTTTTCCAGCACTTTACATATTCAGCACTCTTTTTCGCATCCTAGGCGTGGGGATAGTTTGCTCTGTGGTAGACTATTCCTTTCTCCACCTGCCTCGTGCCCTGCACTTTGTTACTGAGCCACAGGCTATAATGGAAAGAGAAATGACATACGTGTGTGAAAGCTATGTGTTGGGATCTGAAGGTACCTAATGAGACTTGGTGCAGACTATCTGTGTCTTGCAGTAAAGCAAAATGCAATAGTTCTTCCCTGTATCGTTATTCAGGCCACTTTCTTCCACTGCTGGTGCTCAGGACCCCTTCAGCGACTCCTGCAGCTAGGGTATTTTTCACTTGCTTTCTACCCTTTTCACGCCCACGTTTGAGCCTCTGCTCTGCTAGCTTGAAGGGTCCGACCACCTTTTGCTTTCTGCGTGCTGGGCTTGGCTTGTGTATAACCACAGGATTGTGGTCCTGTGAATCTAACCCAAGAGGGAGGAAACCAGGATATGTTGTAAGAGTTTTGAACATCTGTTCCCATCCCACATGAAATGTACTCTGTATGTGAGGGAACACAAGGAAAGGTTCAGATCTCTGTGCTATTAAAAATGCTTGAGAGAGGGCTGAGCCTTGGAGCTCCTTTGGGATGCCTCTCCACAGGCTTCAGGGTCCTCAAGGGAACCGCATCTCTGTTTCTGCCTTGTTATTTCTGCGTATTAAATGTCAGTAGCCAGGACAAATGCCCTTCTCCCTGCTTTACAGCCACGATGAATTTTCCTTGTGGTTTTTCAGCTTCAAATGCTGTCACCTCCCTTACACAGCATGAAGCTGCAGGTCACAGCCACGGGTGGTTCAGAGTGCGAGTGGAGTGAGACGGCAGCCTGCTGCTGGTGTTTTAGCTCGGGGCTGGGTCATGACTTTAAGTCAAGATTTCCTGCAGGG
>NW_010540203.1:0-20022 GCF_000687285.1 Phaethon lepturus | reverse complement strand
AATCTTGTAATCTGCAGCATACAGCTCTTCTTGTGCCCATAGTGTTTTGTGTGTTCATTTCGTGTGGATGTAGCAGGCCTTGGCATAGCCAGCTCTTCTAGGAGAAACTCTTGGGTTGTTTTGGAAAGAAAATACACTCACCATTTGTCTTCTGAGCTCCCTGCTTTGGATCACAGGTTCATCAGGAGGAATGGTGCTGGATTTCCACCCTCAGCTTTCCATACTTTAGAGTGACTTAGGTTTAGGAATATTGTGTGGAGCATCACATCCAATAAAAACCAGCTGCTAACTCTGGTGAGGACTGCGGGCACTCCTTTACTCCTTTCCTCAGTGACTTAGAGATGTTGCTCTTTGGTGCAAACCTAGAGATGCCTTTGATGCAAGTTCCTCTTGAGTCGGCGGCAGCGGTGATTGCTCAAACTCTTCCTTGACATCCATTCCTCCCCCAAGATGAGTAAAAGCAATGTTCGTGAATGCAGACAACAAATGAGAACAATTCCTAAGTTGCTTGTATGTCTCCTCTCTCTCACCTTTAACGGTGTGCTAAAAAAAAAAAATTATAATCTTATCAGGAGTCTTGAAAATCCTTTGTCAGTTCTTAATCATAACAAAGCTGAAACCAGATGAGGTTTCCTGGTAGTTTGTCCAGCCACCTGGATCCCTGCTTTCCTGCAGCCCATAGAAAAAAAAAAATCGAGGGGAAAAAATGTTCAAATTCTGCTTGTTTGGGGTTTTTTTCCTCCACGTGATTTGAAGCCAATTGGCTTTGAAAGTGTAACGTTTTTCACATGAAGTCCTGTTTCCTGACTGATGGCTGTTCAGACCCAGGCAGTTTGTCCCTTAGATGTTCTTCTGTACTTAATAAAAGCAACTTGACACTAGTACCAGCCAGAAACACGCTTCTCACTTTTCACCTGGTTTGACTTGCCAGCAAGCTTGGCAGGGTCGGTGTCCCACAGATGGATGGGGCATGCAAGTAAGGTGATACGTCTGGGTTTGAAATTGAGATGGTTGTACCTCACCTCATATCCCGCCTGCTTCAGGTTCATCTGTAGTAAGGGTGGTGTTGGTTCTCAGCAGCGTTTTGTTTACCTCTGTATTTACTGGTTTGATATTTGTTTGGTGTTTTATTGAGTGAAGATTGTAAATAAAACAAGTAACTGTTTGCTGTTATAAATTAAAGTTTTGGTCCTTACTGATCATTTCAATAAGGAAGAGAAGCAAAATGAGTTTTCTTACCTATATCTTTCAGTTCTTGTAAGAGGAGGTTCTTCTCCAAGCAGAGTTCTCTTCATTTTTTTTTTCTTTCTTTAGCCTTCCTTTCTTCAGCACAAAAGAAATATTAGATGAGACTGCGTGTGCTTTTGATGCTGACACTTCTGCATCATGTTGCATTTGTTTCTTAATTTCCATGTTGCAGTGGTTGTAGCCCCATGTCTCAAACCTATGAAACTCTTAGGAGTACGCATAGCAGCAGAGGGAGCTTTTGGCTAGGGGGAAAAACAAGTTAAATGAAATGTAAAAATCCCACAAAACCTTTGCTGCGTTGTCTCTGTAAGACACTTAGCAGTTCTATCTGTCCAGTAGTAGGTGATTTGTTCTTACTAACAAGAACAGTCAAAAGTTTATCTCAGAAAAACTGACTTTCCTTTTCATGTAACAGGAGTAAGATTTAATCTGTACAGAAAATGTGCTTTCACGGTTTTAAAAATCTCACAAAGAAATAAGAAAGGGTGAGTGAAAACCAGTGTGGTTTGGTGTTCAGCCCAGTGCTGGAGCAGAGCAGGAAGAGTTACCTGGTGTGTGAAATAGCTGCTCTTGGTTAAAAACTAGTATGTAAACACCATTGCATGTACTTACAATTTTAAATCAGACATACCTATTTCCCTGTTTTGACAAACAGTGGGTTTTTTTTTTTCAAGCTGCAGATGTTTCTGTTAAATTGAGTTCACACAGAAGCTTTTATTCTAGTTTATTTCTTCATCAGGTCCTTTGGGGTAGTTCTGTGGGAGCTGCTTACAGGAGAGATTCCCTACAAGGACGTGGACTCTTCAGCCATCATTTGGGGAGTGGGCAGTAACAGCCTGCACCTTCCTGTCCCTTCCACCTGCCCAGACGGCTTCAAAATCCTCATGAAGCAGACCTGGTAAGAGCCTGAACCCTGCACTGCACAGACCTAGGGCTGGCTCCCAGCTCTTGCCAGACTCCCAGTGAAACCAATGAAACCAGGGTCAGGGTGGGCACGCTGAGCCCAGAGCAGAGGGCTGTTAAATACTCTCACACTTGCCACGAGAGCAATAAGTTTTAACATTTTTGGATTCTGCTTCCTCGTGGCAGCAGACCTGGGCCCCAGGAGGACATTTGGAGCTTAGAGGAAGCAGGAAGAAACGTGTCTGGTTTGGTGGGTGGATGGGGCAGGGGAGGGAGCGGGCCAACACTTGAGACGGGCTAGTGAGGGGGAAGGAGTTGAGTAGGAGAGAAATGGGAGAGTAGAGCTTGATGAGAGCCCCAGGAGGGTGACAGTTAGCCAGGAGTGGCCTGTCCAGTAAGAATCAGGAGCGGGCAGCATGAAGGTCATCTCCAGCGCTCTTCGCAGAGGCGGTTACGTTGTTGTAGCAAAGTAGGTGATAAAAGGTAGCTCGGTGAAAAAAGAGAAAAGGAGCTGAAAGGAAAGTAGGGGTAAAATTTCTTAAGGCTGGCTCCAGAGCAAAAGGAAATGATTTTTCACTCTGAAACTCCCTTGTAAGTGACTGGCTTTGGAACTGGACAAAGAGAAATTCGAGCTTTCTGTATGAAGCCGGGATTTTACAGGTATAGATACGGAAAATGCTTTCAGTTTCCTCCACATGCCAGATTAGAGTTGAAATTCTTTGTCTTGGGTTATGCATTAATGCTTTGTCTTTGTAATTGCATCTTGACACAGAGTATGAGGGGTCTTCCAGCATTTTCCCCACTCCATGAGTTTTACCAGCCATCTTCCCGATGGCACCAAGGCAAAAGCAGGCCAGAGCACCTATGGATCTTTTCAGGTGGCCGTTTTCCCCCCTGACCTGAGTTGCAGCAGGTCGTGCTGTTGCAGTATGTGTCTAGGTACGGCTGCCCAAGGCAGGGAGCGGTCTGTGCGGCTCTGAACGCCGCATACGTACACTTGTGTCCCCACCTAGTGGAAGTAGGTGGTTTGTAGGGGAGAGGTGGCTGAAGGAGCTGTTTCTTGTCCTGAGCACTGAATCCATGCAGCAAGTCTGGTGGGTTCGGTCCTGCAGCTCGAGTGATGGTCTCTTTTTTTCTCAAAGATACAAATGGTTTTGTGCTTGAATGTGATCCTACAGAGATGTTCAGTGCATTACAATACTGCATAGGCTCAGGCATGTACTGTGTGGCAACATAGATACCTTTGGTTTATAAACACCAGTTTTGTTGAATGCAGATGATCATTTCCACTAGATTGAGCATTCCCAGTACAAAATTCGGAAATGAACAGGATCATGAACTGAGATCTGTTTCTTCTTGACAAACAAGTTAGGAACAGTTTCAGTTTGTATCCTATCTTTCACTTTGTAATCACATTTTCCTACCTTAAATGTTTTTCATCTCTTTTGTTTTTTTCAGAATTAGATCATCACAAACCAAAAACTGAATACAAAACAACTGTAGCACAATCAACTCATATTCAGCAAAAGAGAAAACCAGAAAAGCTCCTTTGCTCTAGTCTGTCAGCTACACAATTCAGAGAATACGTTCTAGTGAGAAGCCCTTTCAGAAGCGTAGGAGAAGCTAGCAATGTTAACCTTGTCTCATGCTTGGGTATTTGTCTGTTTTGATCCAGGCAGAGCAAGCCCCGGAATCGTCCTTCCTTCCGGCAGACACTGATGCACCTGGATATTGCATCTGCTGATGTGTTGGCTACTCCTCAGGAAACGTATTTCAAATCACAGGTAACTGGAGAGTGGCTGCAGCTCATGAGTACTAGAGTTAGTTCCAAGGATCTGATTTCAGAGGCCCAGCGAGTACAACAAAAGTCTGGATCCATGATTCCAGTTTGATTCCTGGGGAGAAGCAAACTGATGGGTATTTGAAAATCTTTTACCTAAACTTTTGCAAACTGAGACATCTGCTGACTTTAGTCAGAAACTCAGCGTCGTCTCATTCACTTCTCCCTGAGACTGCTGACTTTAGATGTTCTGCTCCCAGCTGTGCTCCCAGTGCTGTTGTACAGGAGACCGTGAGACTGTTGGGAGTGGAACCATCGCATTTACAGCGAAGATGAGCAGGGCAGCCAGTGGGACAGAGAGCTGTTACAGGGCAGTGAAGGGACTCTGGGACTTTCAGGGAAGATCTAAAAGTATGTTCTTAGGGATTCCTCTGAGTCCTACCCAGTGAGCTATTGTTTGCTCCCAAGGAGGGAATGAGAATGAAACCTTGCTGGTATAGACAATCTATACAGTGTTGGGGTGTACGTGAGGAAGTGGGTGCATTTATTAAAGCTGCAAGAACCAGGTCTTCAAGGGGCAAACAGAGTTAGTATCACCCTAGTGACAGTCATCACTCTCATGAATATAGCTTTCCAAATCATAAGCCTTTCTGTTTACTTTAAATGACAAAAAGGAAAGAAAATGTTGTCTTAGGATGAATGTTCAGGAATTTGTAAAAATATTTTTTAGAAAATGCATATATGTTTTAAATGACCTAATCAGAGCACAAAATTGGAAAAACCATTTGAAAATCCTGAAACTAAACATGCTGCGATGTTGTTACCTAAAATAATTCAGCTAATAGAAATACATTCTCAACCCAAACCTGTAATTTTCTGCAGACGCAATGAAAGTTGCCCAAGAGTTTTTCCTGTGGTACGACTAGGGATCTCAATTCTTTGTAAATACCTAAAAGTAAATTGCTTTCCTAGGCTGAATGGAGAGAAGAAGTGAAGAAACATTTTGAGAAAATTAAAAGTGAAGGAACTTGTATCCACCGGCTAGATGAAGAATTGATTCGTCGTCGAAGAGAAGAGTTGAGGTCTGTTGACAGTCTTTTTATATTTACTGCTCATTTTTCCCATACAGCTTGTGATAATAGCACTGAAGCAGGTACATCCATCTCAGTGGAAAATGCATTTTGCAGTTTGCTGTGAGCTTTCTCTGCCCCGATACTTTCTTTGGATTAGTTATTTCCAGAGAAGTGAACACACTCCAATTTATCAACCCACCAAAATTAATTTTGAACATTAGACCAACTTAAAAATGAAAGCAGAATGTTTATTTAAGAAAGAAAAGTCTTACCTTGTGTGATAGAAACTTGCAAATATCGTTATGACAGAGAAACGTAAAACACCAAGTAGCAGTCCTGTGTCAGACCTGAGAAACCAAAGGAAACCTTGTTCAGCAGGTTTGATGTAGTTGCTGATCGGTGTTCCCTAGCCCTAGGGAGCTTTTGATGGTCACATCTTTCAGCTGTGATTCAAGATGTCTTCTGCAACTATACGGTAGCTGTAGGGGCATACTGGTTTTTATGAAGTACAAACAGGTGACTTCTTTCCCTGTTTCTTTAAAAGCTGACTTAGCCCCTTCTCTGTGCAAACAGGATGATCAGGGCTTGGCCAAAGGGCTTGTGGATGCATGTGAGGGATTTGCAGCTTTTCTAGTGAGAAGCATTGCCATCTCTCAAGACTGCTAAACGCTTTTTAAATCGTATCATGATTCATCGGTGTACCAAGCTCTTAATTGTCAGTCACTGTTAGCTCTCTGGGGTTCAATGCAATACAGCTGGCAAATTTGACTTTTAGAAGACCTTTTCCTAAAGTGCCTGCACTTTTCCTTTTTTTCTTCTCTTGGTCCACAGACATCAGACTGTGAAATAATGACTTTTCTGTTTTTCAGGCATGCATTGGATATCCGAGAACACTATGAGAGGAAGCTGGAGCGAGCCAATAACTTATACATGGAGCTCAGCGCTATTATGCTGCAGCTGGAGGTCCGTGAGAAGGAGCTCATAAAGTATGTATCTTTGGGCATAATGGCATGCCATGCACGTGGTAATATGCATACAAGAGGAAAAAAATACTTAATTTCTCAACTGCATAGTGGCACCTGCAGATTTAGTGTCCCTGACAAACTTACAGGGTAAAGAAAGAGCTGGCGAGCAGACACAGGCCTCTTAAGAGTAGGTTACTGCAGACTACTTACTGCACGTATCTTTACCCAGTGTTTACTGCCTGGGAGAAAGGCACCTTTCCCATTTGGTGTTGGCATCCTTTGGCCCCTTTGTAAAGAGAAAAGCAGTGCTGTTTCTGGACCGTGCGCCAGCGCCCTGTTCCAACTGTCTGATCTTTGCAGAGAGAATTTAGAAAATGACTATGTCCTTTCCCAGAAGAGCATGTTGTGTTGCACCCAGCCATAGCTGAGAAACAGGCACGCAGTGTGCTTACAGGGGAGCTGTGTTTCTGTCCAGAAGCAGTTGCAACTGGATAAAGAGAGAACTGATCTGGGGTTTTGTGTTTTTTTTTTGTTTTTTTTTTTTCTTTCCCAATGTTTCAGGAGGGAACAAGCGGTGGAAAAAAAATACCCTGGCACTTATAAACGCCACCCAGTCAGACCAATAATCCATCCCAATACAGTGGAGAAGCTGATGAAGAGGAAAGGGGTCTCCCATAAACCAGGCAGCCAGACTAAACGGTAAGAAGTAACAACCTAGTTCTGTGCCGGGAACCATCCCCACTGAGATGAGCAGGCACTTATATTTGGAGTCTGATGACAACATAGGACAGGCCAAAGGGATGTTCACTCTTGGACCTGGTCTCAGAATCACAACTGTTTAATTGTCTTAAGGTAAAAGGGATGAATCCTGCCATCCCTTCTACCTGGGCAGCTCTCTGGAACCATTTTTTTCTCAGATGATGGTGCTTTGACAGGAATGTGTTGTCTTGAATTCTTAACTGTCCAAGCAGCCAGCAGTTAGATCATCCTTGACCTGAATGGCGATAAGCAGGGTGAGGGACTGTGGAAATCAGCCAGTCCTCAGGGAGGATGGACTCACTGTTGGGGAATTAAATTGGGATTTGAGATTTGGGAATTCATGCTGTCCTTGCAGCTCTTTCTCTTCTGCATGACTTTCAGAAAGTAAGATTTTTTTTTTTTTTTTCAGAGGTGTTGTCTATTTTATTCTTTGCTTTTCTGGTATTTCCAGGAGTTAGAGTCCTGATTAACAGTGAATCATCACTTCTGAATTAATATCCACATAGGCTTCTGAAATAAGCAGGCTGCTAAACATCAGCAGATTGGGACCCTAGCGTGCTGAGCATTGTATATATACATAGTAAGAGACATGCCCTACACCAAGGTCTTAGGAGGGAGCTATTTTGGGAGCAGAATGTCAAAATAACAGCGGAAAAAGGAGAGTATGTGGCAGCTATTGGAAAAAGCAGCAAGAATGAGTGTAGAGCATGATGGGCTGAATGGGAAGGACATTGAGGGGAGAGAATCAAAGGAAACTAAATGCAGAAGTCAAACAACTGAAGGGGAGGGAAGCCTGTAGATTTTAGAAAGCAGAGCGTGCTTATGGCTACAGCTGCCTCTTCATCTTGGCTCTGGGCCAATGTCATTTCTTAATTTGTGGTTTAATGTGTAACTTCTGCTGACTGTCTCTCAGGCCAGATCTGCTGAAGTCAGAGGGCATACCCAGCACAGAAGCAGCATCCAATGGCTCACCAGTCTCAGGAAGTCCTAAAATGTCAACACTGAGTGGCAAAAGCCGCTACCGCAGTAAGCCACGTCATCGCCGAGGGAACAGCAAAGGCAGCTACAATGATTTTGCAGGGATCTTGAAAAACCAGCCAGTGCAAGATGATGCAACCCCACCTCCACCTCATAATCATTCTCATCATCAGGGCCTACCGCAGCAACCTGGCCACAGCCATCCCCATGGCCATCACTCACGGCTTCATGCCCACGGACAAGATATTGCCAACTGCGCAAACAACTTAAGGTACTTTGGCCCCGCAGCAGCGCTGCGGAGCCCTCTCAGTAACCATGCGCAAAGGCGAATGTCTGGTTCCAGCCCCGATCTCATCTCTGCTGCCATGGAAGCAGATTGCCGAAGGAATCTGGAGAGCAAAGAAAGCAAAGCTGATCATTGGGAGTGTTGCAAAACAGATCCATATAATTCCTGTCTTCAGTGCAGGGAAGAGGACAGTGGTCAGGTACAGATGTCATCTGTTGAAACAGGGGTGAGCCGTTCTCAATCACCAACATCTGTTTCCCTATACGAAAATGCGCAGTTCATTGAGAAGACGGAGGAGGAGGGCTTCAGCAACTGTAAGTCAGCGTCCGCCCTAGGCACTCCCCAGCACATGGCTTCCTCAGTGCTACCTTGCAAAGCAAGACCCCTTCAAAAGGTAAGGGCAAAGCACAGTGATTTGAAAAAAGCCCCAAAGCTTGCTCCTGTTCTCCCTCTCCATCAAAAGAAGGTGTGTAGCATAGGCTAGTGTCTGGATATAGGATAGTAGTAAAGCCATGTTTCCCATGCACATAGCAGTCAAGTTACGTGTACAACTTTATCTTAAAGAAATCAGTACAGGAACAGTTTTTCTTCATTCCTCCTGCTTCCATCCAGGTGGTGAAAGAAGTAGGAACCAGTCTGAGTAGAGTTCAAAGAGCAGGAAAACTGAGCCTGGGTGGAAAAGTGAAGGAAAAGAGGATGAGTACCAGACCAAGAGTGTGTTTTGGGCCCAGAATGAAGGGAGGAGGACCTTCTATTACAAGCGGATGGGATGAGGTAGAGGCTGAGTCTGAGTGAGGGGTTGGATAGCATAGGAGGAGGCTGTAAAACCCAAGAGTGCAGGGTGTGGATTTGGATGGGAAAAGGAGAATAAAAGGCTCTCTGCTCACTGAGGTAGAGAATGGAACAAAACTCAAGTTTTGCTAGTTTGTGAAACCCACCAGCAAAGGCTGTGTCATCCCCTGTCCTGTTCTATGATGGGCTCATGTAGAAGAGGGTGGAAGTCATAAAGCTAAGGGTGCCAGATCAGCTCAATAATTTATGTAGATTTCAGTATGATACTAATTACTTGATTTGCTTCTGTAAAAATCTGGAACATTGTGTACTCAGTGCCTGCTAAAGTACTCCAGTGTATTTCAAAGTCGATCACTCCAAATTCAGAAATGGCAGCATTGAGACTGCCTGAAATAACCTCCTGGTAAGGAGATGTCCGATTCAGTTTTCGCTGATACGCGGGTTATTTTCTTGTCTAGATTGTTGCAGCCCGTTGACACAGTGACTTTGTCCTGGAGGACCAAGGGGCAGCCATGTAGTTGCATGTTTGTCCTTTCACAACTGTGACACCATTCTTGTCCTTGTTTTCTGCCAGAGCGGTGATGACTCTTCAGAAGAGGAAGAGGGTGAAGTAGACAGTGAAGTGGAGTTTCCTCGTAGACAAAGGTAAAAGGTGAATTCACTCTAATCTCTCTTTGCTGGGACAAAACTTGGGAGCAGAACTGTCATAGCAGCTACACCAGCATTGAAACTGCAGAAGGTGCTGGCAAAAGAAAAGAATCGCGTTCAGTGTGTCCCATCCACCCTCGGCTGATCCCTCACATTCACTCACTGTTTTCAGCCTGTTGTGAGATGTTTTCTCTAGCATAGCTTTTCTGCTGCAGGCTGTTTGTAGCACAATTTGATCACATGTGATAATGTTATCCAGCCTATAAAAATAAGCTGCTGCATCTGTTTCACCAGAATCAGACTTAACTGGATGTTGGGATCCTTTGTGGACTCTTTCAAGTGTTGTTCATTAACTGTTGCTGCAGTGGGGCAGACTCCAGCACCTTTGTAGTTGAATTCAAATAGGATTGAAGAGCGAGGGGACAACAGGGCAGGTCAAATTTGATGGCGTTGCCTGTAAAATAAGACTTGAGGGAGTATTCCTACCTAAGCCTATGTAATAGTGGGCTTTACAGTCCTGTGCTCAGGAAAGAGATCATGGAATTGGTCCCATAGCTTTATGAAAGCAGCTGCTTAAAGTGCAGAAGTGATCCCATGAGTAAATAGGTTAAAAATTGTTAGGAAAGGAGCAGAGAAGAAAATAAAAGCTTGTCTGCTGTTGTATACATCCATGGCACACCTGCAGCTTGAATCTTAAATGCTACCTTCGTTGCCCCAGCTCAAAGACCATGGTGAAATTTGAAAAGGTACTGAGAAGTGTGACAAGAATGGTTAGAGATGGCTTCCATAGAAGAAAAGATTAAATCCATGAGAAATGTTTGTCTAGCAGGAGGAGAGGCGATACTGGAGGTGCATGAAGTTGTAATTTATGTGGAGAAAATAGGCAAGGAATGGTTCCTCACGTTCATGTTAGGGACACCTAGTAAAGCAAATGGAGGGTTTAAAATGAACAGAAGGAAGTGCTTTTTCCATCCAAAACATTTTCACATGTGGAGCTCATTGTCAAGGTATGCTGTGGAAACCAAAACATAAACAGGTCATAAGTGTTAAATTTATGGAGTATAGATCCATCGGTGGCTGTTAAGGACTGTCATTCAGGTTTGATCTTCAGCTCAGAAGTCAAATTTGATGAATGGTACAAACCAGGAAGATATGCCGGGAGAAAGCAGGCTCTGTCTGCACACCCTGTTCTCATACTTCTCCCAGGTTTTTCTTCCTACTCAGGTTTGGAGACAG
Organism: Phaethon lepturus; assembly: GCF_000687285.1. Taxonomy (NCBI): domain Eukaryota; kingdom Metazoa; phylum Chordata; class Aves; order Phaethontiformes; family Phaethontidae; genus Phaethon; species Phaethon lepturus. Next base: position 9,354 of record NW_010540203.1, on the reverse strand, counting down.
AATGCTGGGCTAGATGAGTTTCCTGACTCATATGGTTTTGTGTGATTGTTGCTGCTTCAGTGATTTACTAACTTGGAAGACAAATTGCCTTTCCTGAATTCAGTGTGATGACCTGTTGTGGGTCTCCTGGCATGTTCAGTCAACTGATATTTTGTACCATTACTGTTGAATCCTGGCATGAGGTGATTTCCACATTCAAGTAACTGAGCTTATTTTTGAGCGCGCATAGCTAAATTCTAGCCTGGCTGTTGGGATCACTTCCCAGGTGATGCAGATATTCCCAGCTGAGTTAGTTTGAACCTTACAGTACAGCCTTTCTTTAGGAAAGAGGACTGTTAAATATGCTCCAGGGCAGATCAGCTAATATGAACATGTAGCAGACAAGACCAAGTAAGAACAGATGAACTTAAAGATGCAGATCTTGAACTAAATCGTTCAAAAGGTGGTAGATTTTCACAGCTCCAAGATGTGAAAGGCGGCCCACCACTTCGCAGAGCTCTTGCTGCCAGCTTTACAGGTCAGTTATGGCTCAGCTGGAGATGTGTTCTTAGGGTGGGAAGAGGCTCTTGGAGACTTGATGCAAAGCCTTTTCTAGGGGGAGGACCTATTTTGCTCAAAGACGTTTTTGGAAGGTTCAAGCCCTTAGCCCAGGGTGGAGAAGCAACTGGGCAGTATTGCGTGCGCTGTGCCTGGGCAATACCCGCTAGGGAGAACAGGCTTGAGTGGCCTGGGCTGCCTGTTACAGTGAGCGAGCCCTATTCTTCTTGCGCTGAACATGCCAGGTAAAAATACAGGTGCAAAAATCTGCTTTGCATTGTGTGCTTCAGAAAGGAAGATGGGAGATTTGCCAGGGAAACCTGTGTAAGGCTGTAGCAGCCACTCTGCATTCACTGCACTACTTGATGTGAGGGTTTTGACTGCAATATATGCCTCGAAAGCAAGCTGCCTGGTACCCTCACTACATGTCAGGAATGGAATTCCTTATGTTTGAACTCTCACGCTGCACTGGCTCGCCAGCTCGTTCTTCTTCTGTGCAGGGAGAGCGTGCGCAGAAGCCTGTCCACTGAGAAGCTCTAACTTTTCTAGCTGGCAGTGGGCACCGGGGGACAGGCTCATCCAGGCCTGAGCGGGCACCAGGAGCAGGCTTTGTCAAGGCCAGGCATAAGCAGAGTAGCCGAACAGAGCACGCAGGAAACTGCTTTTCCTTTGCAATCAGAGGCACTGTGATATAAGCTGAAGGCTGAACTACTCTCCTGCTTTGCAGACCTCACCGCTGCATCAGTAGCTGCCAGTCCTACTCAACCTTCAGCTCGGAGAACTTCTCTGTGTCAGATGGAGAGGAGGGGAACACAAGCGATCATTCAAACAGCCCGGATGAGTTGGCCACCAAGCTGGAAGATGACCTGGCTGAGAAGCTGGATGACATGTTGTCCCAGACTCCAGAGATCCCCATTGAAATCTCCACCCAGTCTGATGGGCTTTCAGACAAAGAGTGTGCTGTGCGGAGAGTCAAGACTCAGATGTCTCTGGGCAAACTTTGTGCAGATGAACACAGCTGTGAGGCGAGTTTAGCAATCTCCTCTTCCTTCTACTGAGTAAAAAAAAAAAAGAATGTTATGCAGAGGAATCCAAGGGCTAGAAAGTTGGATGACTGACGAGGAAATGCTGTGGTAAATGTACTACGGCAAAGCAACTGCTTAAATACCCAGTCTTTCTTATCCTTGGCCAGATGAGTAGGCGGGGGAAAGTAGCACAAACAAAGCTGAATATAATGTGCTGGTAAAGATGAGTGTGATATTGGGAGGCCATCGGATTTGCAGTTGCATTAAGTGGGATAAAAAAATAGCACATAAAGTAGATAAGGAAATGGAAGGGATATAAGCTCTCTGCCTCAAACTTATCTATTGGCAGCCTTGCTGACGAATCTAGAATTATTTTCTTCCTTTTACTGTCTTTCAAGTGTTTGGGAGGGGTAGGGCAGAGCCTGCTGCACCATCTTCTCATAACTCCGTCTGTGTTCGGTGGTACTCTGACCAGTTATTTTTCTGCTGTCCCCTCGTTGAGAGGAGGCAAGTGACCTTTGGTAGAGTGTTTGTGTGTTGTTGCTATCTCCTGTGTGCTGCCAGTCTCTCCTCCTCTGCTGGTGGTACCTTTGCCTGTCTGCTGTTACAGACTGGGACGGTGTGGGAGATCTGCAGTGGAGAAATGTTGCTCAAATCTTCCCCTTTCCTTTTGCTTTTCAGAACCCAGCACAGTTTGGAGAATCAGACTGTGACTCTTCTGAAGGGGAGTGTTCTGATGCCACAGTCAGGACCAATAAGCCCTGCAGCTCTGCTACTTGGTAATACAGATCTCCCCCAAAGCTTCCTGATACTGGCATTTTGATTTCCCTGAGATTCCACTTCATTCCCCTTCATCACACTTTACAGGAAGAGAAGATGCTTCTCCTTCCCACCCCAGGAGTGATTTGCAATAACCCGAATCTCTGGAAAATGTCCAAATGAAATTAATTCTCTTTGAGCATTTCAATCAAGAATGGCAGGGATGTATTTTATTGAATAATCTAGTTACTGTAACATGGATATTTATTTTTTTGACATTTTAACACTTTTTACTGTAAAGAGTGGATTGTATTTATAGACACACAGACTTGTTGCAAAAAAAAAAAAAGTTCAGAAAGCAAGCACATTACAGAGAAACATCCTGGGAGTCCTGCCTGGACAGCTTTGTGTACAAACGCGGGGGGATTCTCTTGCTGCTTTCACAGGGGACCAGGCCTTGTGGCCCTGAAGATTGGAGAACAGATCAAAAAAACTAAACCACTCAGTCTTATCAAATGAGGAAGCACGAAAAGACCTTACTGTAGGGTAACCTGTGAACAAAGCCTATTCAGTATAACCAGCTGGGTCATTTTTAATCAGAAGGTGGACATGTTCCTGGAGAAAATTGGTACCGAGGTGCTAACGTCCAGGGTCTTCTGAGTTGAGATATCCCCAGGAATGTAATAGTGGGTTTTATTTTAAGGATTTTTAGTTTCTTTTTTTAATCAGCATTTTGTTGTGAGATCCTGCAAATGTATTCTAACCTCGTCCTCTCGAGAGTTGGTATAAGAGCACTTCTTAACATCGTCCTTGCTTCACTCTGGCAGTGTTGATCTCCAGTTGAGCAGGGAAAACTCTTTCAGATGCAGTGTGCCATTTCCCAGTTTACTTCCTCCTCTTACCTCCTGTATGTTTCAGTCAGTCAAAGAAATCAATCAAATCAGTGTTGGAAAAGTGAGAACTTGCAAACCATGGAAAGCACATTCTGCAGAGCCTGAGCACTATTCTGGGGAGGAAACTGGAGATGCCTGTACTGGACGTGGAGAAGCAGTCTCTCACCTACAACAGCATCGGTAACCAGCAGAGAGCTGTGTGGTGAGGGGGAAGACTGGGAATCGCTGGCCTAGATAAGAGCATCAGCCCTGCTCCATCTCCTTATTCACTGTACGTTTTTGCAAGTGTTAACAGCTGCCTGCCCTTCATGTCAGGCTTTGTGCAAAACAGGTCGCACAGGGAATTGTGGTGGCGGCTGTGGCACAGCTGTGTCTCGGGTGTACCCTGAGGCCTCTGTTTCTCCTTCAAGCTGAAACTCTGCAGGTGAAAGTGAGGATAGTACTGGTATGTGACAGGCCGAGGCATTGGCAGATGAGAGTAATTTGTTTTCTGATAGAACTCATAGTGCCTTCCCTTCAAACACTACTCTTCTAAACTGATATTTAAAGAGAACAAAACGATAGAGCACGTTTCCCCCCCACCTAAGTTGATGTCCCCCTGCAAGAGCTTTTCGCTCTTCCCTTCCTAGCGTGCTGGCTGGCGCGGCTGTGCCACGCGTGTGGCACACGGCCGCGCTGCTGGGTGCTGCTCTGCAGACTGGCACACCAGCCTGAGATGAACGGCAGGAATGGACCATGGACAGGTACTTCTGTTGCTTTGTTTGTTTACATTTTGTGTTAAAATATTGGTTTGAATTTAACTGTGGTAATTTATAGCCTCATGGCAAAATGAAGGAAAATGTCTTATACAGAGAGCAGTATTGTATGAGTTAAATTATCCCATATTTTAAAAATTTTGTAGCTGGACTACACACAGATCTTAAGTTATGATGTTATTTTATTATTTATTATCATTTCTGTAGATCAGAAGGTTGGCTTCACCGCTAGCACAATTGTAATCTGTTTGTGTGATGTTACCTTCTCCCTGGTCGCTTGAGGGGGTGGGAGCAGAGCTGGTCTCGGCGCCTGTCAGTAGTTGCTGCCTCTCTCCTGATTTCCAAGGATGCTGTTACACCGGGGCAGACAACCTGTCACAGTCAGCCCTGTGAGCCCTGTGATAGTCCTCGTGGTCGATGCTGCAGTTTGCTCGAGTTGCCGATGGAGTTGGCAGCCCCTGAGCCGGTGGGGAAGGGTGATCAGGGAGCGAGTGGCTTTTGAATTGATCATGGAGTGAATAACCTTCACAAGATCCCCTGGCAAGAGCATCCAAATAGAGAAGCAGAGAGGAGGGCAATTGCTCTGGGCAGCGGGTACGAGATCAGGGGTGGCCAGCAGTGGATCCACGTGGTGGATTGCCAGTGCAGGACCAAAACAGGCTGCTGGAGAGGAGAGGGAGCGACCAGCTCACCCCTGCCTGCAACAGCAATACTCAGCTCTGGGTGGAGGTGGAATGCGGAGGGAGTAAAGCTCTTTTCTGGCTTGTTTCTTGTTTCCTCTCCCCGTCCCTCATTCCTCCTCCCAAATGTTCTCTGTCTCTCAGCCAGCGGCAGGAGGAGGTGACAGGGCCAGAGGTGGCTTTGCTGTCGTGGTGTGGGAGGGTTTTGGTGTGGAAGAGGCGGTGTAGATGGTTACTCGGGAGCCTGGAGGCCGGGCTGCAGGCATTTAGCAGGGGAGAACTGTGTGCAGGGGAGAACAGAACACACACACACGAAGAGGAATATCAAACTATTGTGTAAAGGGAGGTCGAGGACTGCCATCGAATGTCCCCCGCAGCAGAGGATGCCAGGCCTTACGCCCCTGGAGAGACCCCGCTGCTCAGGTCTGGCAGGCTTCCTGGCAGACGTGAGGCTGTTCACTGCCCGTGGGCAGCGTGATGTCAACCTGACCCAGGGCCCTGCGGTGCCCACCGCCCGTGGGCAGCACTGGTGTCCTTCGGGCAGCCCCAAAGCAGAGCTGGCTCTGGCTCAGGCCTGTCAGAGTCTCCGTGCAGGGACTTCAGTCTGTGACGATTCAGTCCGTAACAAAAAGATGCCAGAGGGGTTTGGGTACCTGTGGTCTCTGCTTAGAGCTCCTCCACCTTGTGCTGAAGCTCCTCTGGGACTGCAGAGATGCATAGAAGCTTTGATGCGTGGGCATTTGGGACCCTTCTGGGCCAGCCGCCTCGGGTGTGTGCTCATCCCTCCCTGTCCTTGCTGGGGGACATGCTGGCCCATTCTGCAGCCTGGAAAAGCAGAACTAAACCCTTCAGGTTGTCTGCTGCCACTCTTAGCTCTAGTTTCTTTACACGCCTGGGTCATTGCACTCTTATGGTGCAGCATCACTCCTTCTAACTGCTGCCTGCTATGCAGCGTCCCTCTGGGACTGCCATGGGGCTGCTCCCCCTCGCCTAAATGCGTAACCCTGTACCCGTGGAGATGTAATCCCAGCGTCCCGCTACACACGCATCTCGTGCCCTCGGCCGTGTGCGGGCAGGGGTGGTTCAGCACCTCCTGCGTTCCTGGGACGGTTGCTGTCTGTTCTGCAGGGGGTCATATAGACACTTTCCTTAATGAAACCTACCCAGAATTGCACATAGACGTGATCTCCACATGGCTGTATGGGCACCTCTGCTGCGGCTCCTCGCACTTTCTCTCCTAGCCAGGGTATGGGGCTGAGAGGCGTAAATCGGCCTGCTTCCTCCTCGCAGTAACACATTTGCGGGACAGAAGTAAACTGTGGGTTCCCTTTTCAGCATCCTGACTACCCTGATCCAGTTCTCATGGCTGCTGACAGCCCCTGAACACTAGCCTAGATTTTCTCCCAGAGCTGAATGTTGCCTTCCCCACTGTCGTGTTAAGTAACCATTTCATCTTGGCCCTGTCCAGTAGTGTTCATCTCTCTCCTCCCTGCTCTGCGGATTCCTGATACAAACTTGATTTTTTTTGTATTGAACAGTGTACAGTGATGGAAACAAGAATGACTATCAAAGCAAACAATGCATGGAATAAAAAGCCAGTGTACTTCAATACTTCTCAGGCTGGTCTGGTGATCTGGGAGTGGTTTCGCATGTACTTTGGGATGTCATGAAGCCTTTTAATAACTAACACCATGTTAGTGAGCAGCTTGTTGTTACCTGTCTCTGAACACAGCTGAGCTGGAACTACTGGCAGCTCCTGAGTAACTGGGCAGAGGCTTGGTCGGACGCACATAGCCTACTGAGCCCTCGGGTGTCCCTGAACATTGGCCTTTACTCTTGTCAAATGAGTGATTTTTTGCAGCGTGGGCCGGGGGATTGAGTCTGCAACTACCACTCCTCATCCGGGGAACCTTGCTGTCCCACTCAGCTCCAACCCTGCTGGTGGGGAAGGTGCTAAAATGGATGAAGCATTCACTCTTCCAGGTTCCTGGGTGCCCTGGGGTCTCCTGTCGGCCCCCTTCCATGCCAGAAAGTTTATTTTATCTGCTGAGTGGAGGGGAAACTGGAGAGTAGAGCAAGGTGGTGCAAATACCAAAAACCCAGGAGCATTGTATCATCCATGGGGGCTACTGTTCTCCAGCAACTGGGACAGAGCCTACCTGCTTATTTGGAAACCTTCTAGTTATACATGAGCAAATACCTAAGTTCAAAGGTGCTTCTCAAGGACAAACTACTGCCAGCCAGCCACATCCATTTTTTTTTTTCCCCACCTTCAGTCTTTGTGGGGAGGAGCAGGCACTGAGAGGCCTCGGAAGCAATCTCCTGTGTGCTGACATGGGAATGATACATACAGGCAGCTTATAGCTGGCCCCAAAACCGGAACAATTTTGCTGCAGGCTGCACTTACTTAACATCTGAATGATGGAGGAAGAGTCTTCCACATCTGTGAAAGCTCTCCTACAGAAGGTGACAGGACCCTGAAACACCATTATTTTTTCTCAACTTGGTACTTGTATTACTGCACCTAACAGCACAGAAGTGCATGCTTTGTCACTTTTAGGCCAAAAATGCTAATTAAGTATGGGTGTGGAGAGGGGAGGGAGCAGGGCCAGGCTAGAGCTGGGAAATACTACTAGAACAGTGGTGAAAAATAGCCCGGACTTTTGCTGTTGCAGCTCAACACAGCCCCGTGTGCTGCGGGCTCCTCGGTGACAAAGGATGAGGCTGGGCAGAAAACCAGCCTGCCTCGCGCTCGGAGCCGGCAGCAGCTGTCCACTGCCACCTCAGTCACACCACTGCGACCAGCTGGGCTTACAAAGCTGGGCGTGGTGGGACGTGCAGGAGCACAAGAGAAGCTGAGGGCTGGTAGGGAGACCGCGGTGCTTTGCCCTCGTGTTCAAGAGCTGGGAGGGACAAAGGGGTTCTGGATTGTCTTCCTCATGGGATGCTAATACTCCTACTATTTTTTTTTTCCCCATGGCTAATACATTTGCAGTGGGCTGGCAACACCCTCAAGCACACCGGAGACCCAGGCTAATTTAAAGGAAACAGGCAAATTAACTGGAGTATTCACAAAGCCCCTGTAGAGTGCTCTCCGTGCAGATACATGCACAGTTAAACATTCATTAAAAATAAGAACCTTACACCTCCTCTTAGACGAGAAGAACAATTAAAAACTGCGACTGTCCTTGGTCCACAGTGGCACAGAGCATGCAGAATATAACCCAGAGGAAGACACACCTGCAGCTTTTGCGAGGCGGTCCCCAAACATCAGGGGCACCTGAGCCATCACAAGTTCTTTTTGCCATTAAGTAACTGAGTGTGCTTGTCCTCATCCAGCTTCAAGTGCTTCTTGCTGTATTTCTTGATGAGGGTCCCTGGTATCAATGCTGCCACAGCCATCGCAAGCAGTTTGAGCAGCGTGTCCCAGGAGACAATGGCATCCAAAGAGGTGATTTGTGACAGAATGGCTCCTGTCTGCACACAGATGAAGTTATATGGTGTAAGACCTGAAAGAATCAGAGAAAAAAAAAAAAAAGCCTGTTAGCATCACCCTCCATGTATAATCAGCTCAAATATGGCCTTGCCCAAGGCCAGGCACGGGGGTCTGCGCTCATAATGGAAAAAACAGGGTGTGAGTCAAAACTTTGCTGCATTGGTGATGCACACGTATTTGCAGAACACTCTGAGACCTGAGCATAAGGAAGCAGGAAGGCAAACAATTAAATGGGGCAGAGTCACAGCTACGACCCTGCCGCTCTGCCTCCACCAGCTCCCCAGGCTACCCGGGGCTCAGTGATGAGGAGAGAGGCAATGGCATGCGGCCCCCTCAGACAGTCTCCCTAGGCCTTACCGATCAGAACGGAGAAGAAGAACTGGGACACAGGGATGTTTAAAATGGGAGCCGAGAGATTCAGAAACCAGTTTGGTGTCATGGGGAACAACCTCAGGAACAACAAGAAGAAAAATAAGCAGCTCCTGTTCTCTTCCACCTGCCAAGAGAAATGTTCCAAATTATTTCTGCTCTTGAGGCAGCAGTAACATCTGAATGGCCACGATACTAAAGTGAATGTAAGTTGTCTTCTACCATGCTGCAACATAACACCAGTCCAGCGGTTAAAGGGGCAACTTTATGTACAGGTGGTGAGCTAGCCCCTTCCATGCAAGCGGTGAAAATGGGATCTAACCTGAATGAGAGAGTGGGAAGTCAACAGCAGAACCACCTCCAGCTGTACAACGTAGCACAGGATGGGTGGAGACAGTTCTGGAGCACAGGGGCTTCCCAATCAATCCATTATCTTACTTCTGATTTTCCTTGGGATCTGGGATTTTCTGTGCACCCCCTTTGCAAACAGTCTTGCTCCCAAAAGAGCCATCCGCTCCTAGGTTGTGTCTTTTACTAAGCCAACCCAAAAGGCAGCCTCCTCCAGGGGAAACTGGGCATCTGCAGAACCCAGCCTGTTCTTACCTTTCTTTGCAGCAGTGCCACTTTGTCAGGAAAGTAGTAGATGACGAACTGCTTTCCGAACGCGCTGGAGAGCAGGTAGCAGAAGGTCGCTCCCACAGACGTCAGGGCCGAGCACAGTGCCAGCCCGGTCCACGGCCCAAAGAGTGCTCCAGCCAGAACGTTCTGCCAGGGCACAACACCGAGTGACAGCCCGGGGGGACACGCACCCGCGTCCCGCCAGCCTGGCTGCCTTCGGCC
>NW_010540202.1:59841-65805 GCF_000687285.1 Phaethon lepturus | reverse complement strand
CATCACGGCGACGCTCGGCTCCTGTCCGCCCGTGCCGGTGCCCGCGTCATCCCCCTCCAGCTCAGGAGCCTCGGGAACTTGGTGCAACTGGGCTCCGAGGCTGTGCCCGGTGACCATGAGGACATGTTGGGGGTGCCCGCTGGTCCAGCGGTGAAGTACATGCAAAGTGAGCGTCACGTACACGGGGAATTCGGGAGCAGCCCTTTGCTGCGGCTTGGAGTGCGCCGGGTTCCCTTCAGCCAATGCTCGGGGGGTCGCCTGGAGCGGGGCCCAGCGGGGATCCGCTTACATGAATAACAAGAATATGCAGTAAAAATAGTTAATGCTAATGACGTTCTGAAAGGGATATTAAACTTGCTGCTTCGGGGCTAAGCAATCTGCAGCTCCAAGAGGCCAGAATCAAATATCATGTGCTAGAAAATTAGTCCAGATCTGCTGCTGGATCAGGTGGTGGGAGCCCTGAAACACGATGGTCTCCTGAAATCACGAATGTGGCATCTTTCAGGCTTTTGCTGATGGACTTGAGCTGATTTCTGAGCAGCAGTTGTTTATTTATAAGAATGCCACGTAACCGAACGACAACTTTCTTGTATGAGATGTTTTAAAGCAGAGGGCTCCTAAGGAGGGCAGCCTCCCGGCAAAATCCGCACTGATTTTGGAAAAGGTACGGGCATTTACGTGTTCTGTGCCTCCTGCTTGAGGCACATCTCTCCTCTCAGAAAGAGCTAAGTCATTAAAATCTCATTTGGGTGGCCATGGACTAGGGAAGAAGGAGGAGAAGGAAGAGCAGATGTGACAATCCATCATGGTCCTTCCAGCTGCACAGAATGTGTCCTTTTGCTGTGGAGTGGCCACAGCCAGCAGCTACTGGATATACTGGTGCAGCAGTTACGGGCTGGAGTGAAAAAAAAATAAATAGGGGAACTTGTCATTTGCAGGTAGACAAAGGCATTTGTTATTTGATCCTGTGGCTCGCAGTGCACGTGAGCCATCTGAGCCACATTCCCACCTGGTGTGACCTGAGATGTTGTTGGGATCCAGCCCGTGCCTCCGGAGCGTGGCCCTGAGGTGTGCGGTGTGTGGAGGTGCCAGGCTCAGCGGGAATGCGTGGGGCTTTGACCTGCCTCTGAGGAGCAAAGGGATGTGGGCCAGAGCAAGACCTGGGTGTTCCCTGAATGTTCTCGTCCTGTCGCAGGGATTTTTGCTGTGCCCGAGGTGACCTATGAGGTGACACTGCCACTGCCATCCTGCTGGGCGATTTCTTTCCCTGCAACACTAAATTCCCTGGCTGGTCCATGTCCATGTGCCATTGCTTGGCTCCAGCAGAAGGGCATGACCATCCTATCCCACCTGCTCTCCACAGCCACCTTCTGGGAATCACTACCTCTGTCCGACTGGCTTGTTCCATTTTCCCCTAACCCATTCTGGGTTAAACTGTGGGAAATCACTAGAAATGGGAAACGATAGAAACACACTTTGTATGTTGGGGAAGGGGTGGTGACACAAACAAGGAGAGACGATGCACTAGAGGGGGCAGTGATTTCTGCAGCCGGAACAGGAGCACTCGCATACTTGGCACCCCAAAAGGGGATGACTCTGGTCTGTGGCTCCAGGTGTTGGTGTGCAAGAATTCTTTAGCCCCATTCCCACTGTTGCAGCTCAACATCTGTGGAACCACTTTCTTCACCAAAGTCTGAAGCCATCTGAAGACTGAAGAGCAGTTTACCTTGCTGACCACACCTAGGAGAGTGGCTGCTGCAGGGGAAAGGGCAAGAGCAGTGACCTTGGCCTTGAGGCCATAGCAGATCTGGTGGGACATTAGTGTTGGGGTTGGCCAAGGGGAAAGGAATCATTCAAGGAGAGCAATAGTTGCAGAAGTGGCTGAAACGATATGCTTTCTACCTACTCTCCACACATCTGGGTTCTCGGCATCCTCCCACCACCCCGTTGCTGGGCCCAGGATCAAGAGGGATTGTGTAGATATTTGCTTGCTGTTCTGAAGTTATTCAATTGTTTCTGGAATAGCTGAGTCTGAGCTGGGATTTTGTAGGGATTTTGCAAGAGCCTCTGTAATGGACAGAAGTTGTTCACTCCTCAGAAATTCTCCAGACCCAGCAGTCTAGGGAAGGTTTGTCTGTCAACAATTGTTGATGGTGTTGGTTAACACCAGCTCTTCCCTTTGACAGATAGTACTACTCTCTTCCAGGACTTTCATTTACAGGAGACTTCTGGCAGCCTGCTGCTTCCTAGATAGAAAAGCCAACAAACAGCCTGTTCCTTCTCCTCACCAGATTCATAATGTCATTTCTTCAGAGACAGGATCTCATCTGTTGCTCAACCTCAGTGTAAGTTTGCTGGGGTTTTTTTCTCCACTTCTCCATCAAACCATTCTTGTTCTGCACGTATTGTTGGGAGATGTGGAAAGATTCACCATGTATTTTTCCTGAAAAGATGGTAGGGAATAAGTGCGTTTGGAAATGTGGGTCTGATTTTGATTGTTTTTCCTTTTCTCCTGAATGAAAAGAATTATGAAGCAGCCTCAAAGCAAGCTGGGCTTGCTGGAAGCCAAAGGTAAAACGTCCACAGCCCTCCCTCAGAGGGCATAAACTGTGTTTATGGTTATGCTGTTGCAGCAGGCGCAACTCCTTTGTGTCTCACAGAGCTTAGTAGCTGTTCTGCCATCACTGCGCTTTGAAATGCGAGAGCAAAATTAATTTCAGGAGAGAAATAAATGGATTTAGAGCAAGGATGAATTTGGCTTCTTGTGCCACAGGAATGCAAGAAATCACCCAGCAAAAGAGAGCTAGACAATGCAAACCTCACATAAATCTGGGGAGAAATTTTAATCCAAAGTACTCACTGACCTTCACTGATGCTCCCCTTCATCTCACCAGTATTTTACTCTTCTTAAACCGAGCCCCACCACTGGCAAATCTTCAGAGAAGTCAGTTCTTGCACAAACAGGAAAGCAGACTCCCTTCCCACTAATTTAGGTGGTGTTTCCAGTCCACGGCCAGAGGACACAGGGGCAGGGAGGTGTGTTTGCCTCCAGGACCAGATTTGAGGTTGGTCTGGAAGAGATTAATTTCCCAAGCAGGCAGATCTAGTCCTTCCTGGGTGTCAAATTCAGGGCCAGCTCAGGGGAGAATTCAGAAATTTCATCTGGATGTCCTGTGGGGAACTTATGTATGGTCTGGAGTGCTCCACCCCATGCCACGCACCCAGGAGTGTCCGAGTGTTGAACCCCACCACCGACTCCTCATGAATACATTTCTCAAGGACTGTCTGGGGTGTAACTCAATCCAATTTCAATTTAATGAAGTGAAATTAAACACCGTGATATCTGGGACCAACGTTCCTGGATCTTCTCCTTCTTCCGAGACTGTCACAACTCCCACAGCAGCATCTGAGATTATCCAAGCATCCAGGGACGCAGGATGTCTTTGATCTTGTGTTACCCAGCCGAGATGTAAATCGTCAGAGGCCACACCAGAGACGGTGGGGAAAGGTGAACTTGTTCCACCTCTGCAGGTTGAACGAGCAGGACAAGAGGTGATTTTAGGAAAATAAGCAGCTTGTAGGGACGGTGGGAGGACAAAGGCTGGAAGGAGCTGATAGGGGCTGTGGTGGGATGGCGGTGGACGTGTGAGTGATTGGAGGAACCCTTTGCAAAAGCAGCCAAGGTGGCTTAGGTGCTCCTATAGCATTTTGCCTAATGGGGGCAAAAAGGAGCTGAAGCAAAAAGGAGGGTCTGGCCTCCAAAGGTCCAGCTGGAAAAACAGGCAAGCTGGTGTGGAAGTCACTGGGATATCTTGGAGGTTGGTTTTTACCTAAAGGCTGGGACAATTAGGCTGTGCAATCCCATTTCTATAGAGAGGCAGAAACCGGAGCTTGCACCTAGGAAATGGGCTGAAAAAGCTAAAAGAGGGACCAGCAGTGCAGCCTTGTTAGGTTAAGATGAGCTTAAATACATGGTGGTGAAGGGGTCCCGACATGGGAACCAAGAACTGGCTGTCAGAGGGACAGCCTGCAGGGTCTGGGATAGGGGGGCTGCACTCTGGAGTGTTAACATGTTAAGCACATGTTAACAGAGCACATGTGAGCAGGGCATGGTGGGAAAGAGCCCTTCCCAGTGCTGCTGGCCTTGACCTGTTTGCAGTTCAGTGGGAATGAGCGGTGGAATTACAACTAAGGAGTTGTCCTGATGGACCAGAAAAGCCTTTGGACACGCTTTTTCCATGGAAGGCCAGTTTGATCCTATTGTCACCCACGGTACATCTCCTAGGTGTAGGGCTTGCTGGTAATGTGTGTGTACATTATTCCTTTAATAAAAGCAAATGACCTCAAGGGATGTGTCCATTTAATCTTCAGCTTGTATAACCTACAAAAAGGAAAAAGGAAAAATACTCAGCTGACGTTCCAGACCAGGAGGTTTTCTCCACGTGGATCTGGTGCACGCACCCAGCCTGCTCCTGACAGGCTTCCAAGAATCCCTGTCTGAGTCCCCAGAAAAACCCCCAACCACTCTGTTGAGAGAGGCCAATTCAAGAACCAGCACACACGGCCTGTGCTGTTCACATTTCCAGATTCTGAATCATTTCCTCCATTCATGTGGCCGTCTCTCTCCATCTGGGTTTGGGCCTGTCCAGCTCTCTGATTTCTTTGCTTCCTGAGCCATGCAAGCTTTGAGTTACCGTGGCCGGAGATGAGTCTTTGGTGGGCTGCCAGCAGAAGCATCCCTTGGCGCTGCTGGGTTCAGCTGTGGGAGAAGTCGGCTGCCGTTGCCGTATCCCTTCGGGCAGGGTAGGTGGAGGGTCTCCAGAAAGCCCTCATGCACAGCCCCATTTGGGAAGAGAACAGACAAAAGTCTCTTCCCCCAGTGCTGGGTTTGTCCTGGGGTGACCCCTCCTCCGTGTGTAGGACCCCCTGCCCCCAGGATACCTCCCCCCAGTGCTCCCGGAGCCATGAGATGGACATAGCTCTAGGCGCAGAGCTTGGTGGGAGGAAGATGGAGCCAAGGTGAAGAATCCCCCAACACGGGGTTAGCATTGGCCTGGCCTGGGAAGGGGGGCTGCCCTCAATCCTTGCACGGCTGGCCCGGGCTGCCCTCAATCCTTGCACGGCTGCCCCGAGCCCCTGCGCAGCTGGCAATGGGCTTGCTGCCGGATATGGTCTAGGAGGGACTCGGGCTTGGATTTATCTGCTTCCTTTCAAGTCCTTTCCTCTGCTCACACCCTTGTACTTCCCCCCCATGCACAACTAGTCCGATGTATCGTGGCCAGGTCATGGAAAAGCCTAAGCAAAAAGACTAAAAGAAGAAATCTTAATTAGATCTTGTATATCGCTTAATGTCCTTAGAACAAAGAGAAAGTAGTTTGGGTTTGTGGTGCATGAAGGAGTAGTCAAACTGGGAGCTGCGAGGGCAGCGCGCACACACATCCTGCGGACCCAAAAGTACTCTGGCTGATGCCTAGAGGAAGAACTGCCTTTCACTACCGATCCGCTGCCAGGAACCCTCTTCGGCTTTGCTGGCCTTTCTCTGCGTTGTCCAGCACGCTAGATGTATTTTGGAGCTGTTGCATCTGGGTCTCCACTGGACAGCAATGATCAAACCTTTGAGCACTGAAATATTTGAGGATCCAATCTGTCCTTTAATTGCGAAGAAAACATTTGCACAAGGGAAAGTGAAAACAGCATGGAAAAAGGTGAAATCACTGACTGCAGGGGTGTTTGTCGTTAAAGTCTCTAGGTCTCCCTGTGGGTAGGTACGAGAGTGGCGCAACCACAGGGACGACGGGCCCTGCTGTGTCAGGTGTGACCAACGAGCTGGACAGGGGAAACGGAAGCACACGTGTTTCTTGAAACTGCGATGTGGCGTCCACGAAACACGAGGTGCCCGTGCCCGCCCGGCGGGAGCTGGCCTGCCGGGCTTATCGACGGGGGCAGCCCCGGGCCCCCCCCCCC
>NW_010540202.1:48951-59787 GCF_000687285.1 Phaethon lepturus | reverse complement strand
GGGAGCAGCCACGGCTCCCCGCCTCCCCGGGCCAAGCGCTATTTTGGCTTGGCCAAAACAAATGGCAGTTTCCCCTCTCTTTGCAAGTTTTAAAACATAGGTTGTCATGAGAAGGAAATTGTGCACGGCGATGATGAATGGTTGTGAAATACCGTTTCCCAGAAATATTTCTGGATTCTGCAATTTAGTTGCAAATTACAGAACTCCAAACGCAGCCTTACGAGGAGGGTAAAAGCAGCCTTCCCCTGCTCTGCTGGCAGTCATGCCCCTCTTTTCCCTCACCCACCTCGCTCCACCCCGCTGCTTTTAGCTCCAGGACGCTTTCAGAAGACAACGTTCACCCTCCGGCAGCCGTGGCCGGGTGCTCGGCCGGGACAAGCTGCGGGAGCGCGGCGGCAGGCGGAGGAGCTCTGACAGCCCACATCTGCCGGCGGTCTGGCCCCACACCCCTCCCGAGCTATTTCGAGATGAGCAAAACGGAGCCGCTGGAAATTGCGGGCTCGTTCAGCAGTCTTGGCGATCGTGCTGGATGGCGCTGAAGTAGGCATAGCAACAGGAAAGGAATGTTCCCTGTAAAAAGATAACCATGCTTTGCCGAGGACGTGGAACAGTGAAGTTTGTTAAAGCAATCAGTATGTGTCATAATGTTTATTTAACTGAGAGCAGGGACGATGGAAAAGCATCGCAGCTGTGGAGAAGCCCAAGAGTGCTAAGGAGCGGGATGGGGAGCGTAGATTTAGTAGCTGTCTTCCCTTGAAAAAGAAAACAAGCTGTGCTATCAAGCAATTGATGGGGCAGATAGCGGGAGAGTACACAAGGTAGCTGCTGCCTGCTAGCTCTTCTGGAGGGGGGAGGTTAGAGTTTTATTATCTGAAGTTCACTTTCAGGTTAACAGCTTTGAGGATGTGGTTGCAACTCTAAAGGGAACAAAATTTAATTCTTTTCTAAACATAAGCTATTTCTGTTTGAAGGCAGATAACCTTTTTGGCTGTGCTATTCGCCAGTGGTAGATAGAAAGATCAGAGCGGTAGAGTGATGCTTGAATTCCTCCAGCAAATAAAAGGGAAGAACTTGACACCACGGAGTCCATGTGGGGCCAAATGCTGCTTTAGCCCATTTCCTGGGGAGCCCTTGCGAAGCGTAGCGCTGGTGTGACTCCTTCTGCAGGAGGCCAAAGCAAGGCAGAAACAGGACGCTCGATAATGCATATAGCAATAGATGAAATCAGATACTCAGCCCAGTGCTCTGGCAAGTGGGATCTGTTAGGCTGCAGAGCAGTGCCAAGGGATTTGGGAAACTTGCTGGACTTGCTGCAAGAAATAGACTTTTTCCACCAAAGAAAAAAAAAAAAGGCAAAAAATTTTGTTAAAACTGCCTTGGGTCAAAATTGGAAATTACGTGAGTTTGGGGCTTCTGTTTTTCTTACCAAAAATCAAATCTGTTTTGGGAAATGCAAGCCTTTCCTTCACTCTGAAAATTGTGTTTTAGTTGAAGGCAACGTTTTCTATCAGTAAGGGGAAAATATTGTCTTAGCTGTTCTCGGGCCATCTAACAGTCGGCCAAGTCAATACGTTGAGCAGGAAACGCCACCGCCTTGGCTGCCCAGGTGCAAACCATCCGCTTCCCCTTCCAGCTCTCTCCATCCTCGCCGGTGCGTGGATGGAGCCTTTCAGAGCCCGCCCGGTCCCAGACGCAGGACGGTGGCTGCCTCCACACCAGCTCTCCTCTTTTCTCAAAACACACAGCCCCCGTGGGGCCCACTACTCGGCTCTGCCTTCGCCGGGGAGCCGGCACCTAAGTGCTTCCTCCCGCGGTCTGCTGCAGCCGCTCTGTGATCTACATGGCTTTTCTCCTGCTCCTCTCTCTGCCGGCTCAGCCGCTATGTCTGTAACAAACTCCAGGCTTCCCGCTTGCCCTGCAGAAAAAAACCATAAAGCCCATTTCAGAGGCCAAATTGCCCATAATTTACGTGCCTCTCCTCACTTTGAAACGCAAGACGGCTGATGATAACATCACGAGTGACAGAAGTGGTATCTGTTGCTAATTACAAGCTGACATTATGGTCAAGCAGAGCCATGGGGCCCATAAAAAGCTTATTCAAAGTTGCTTTTCTCCCACTTCAAACACAGGCTGGACACAATGCCAGGCATTTTCCACCTTCAGAAGGAGCGCTCCCTCCGAACTGGCCTGGCAGCTCCTTCTTCAGGAGAAAAACTGCTCAAAGAAGCAGCAGAGGTTACAATAGCCCGGTCATGACATGGACTGAGCTGACCCTTTAACGGTGAATTTTGTTCATCCTTCACGGGGAAAAACAATAGCCATTTTGATTTCCAAAACACCTTCCCCCTGACGGGCTCTGTCAAGCCGGCCCAAAGGCTCACCGCTGCCGCAGCACGCCGGGAAGGGTCACCGCTGCCCGGCGGCCAGCCGGGGCATGGGAGAGCGCGGTGGGGAGCCCGAGCCTGCTCCATGTCGGAGCAACACGTCACGCTCATCATGTCGGATGAGCCCGGCCTGAGTGCCTCGGTCTCGGTCCAGCCACCAACCTGCCTTCTTCCCTAGAGCTGGGGGAGGACTCAGAAGTGCTGATGCCTCTGCTTTTCCTGCCGTCACTGCCAGACGTGCTCCTCCCAGCACTGTGCTCCAGAAAGTTTCTCGTTTACAGCCCGCTGTGTTTTTAAGCACTACTCTGCCCTGCGCGGTTCTTGCTGATGCTTGTGCCGTGGCTGCTCACAGAACTTCTGTTTTCCTGTTTCCGAGGCTGTCGGCTTTCACAAGCGCTGACCTTAAAGCGAGCGCTCCTGACCAGAAGGCGTTGCTTCACTTTCGGCCACGCGCAGAGCCACATCTCCAGCAAAGCCACTCCTGTGACCCCATGGCATCTCCCTGCACCCTGCACCTTGCCCACCCTCTGCGCGGCGCAAAGAGCAGCACCAGTTCCTCGGCAGCGTGTTTCGGACGTTGACTCAGCTGGTGCAACCCCGTGCAGGGTGTTGTTGCTGCTTTAAACCTGCCTCGCCTCACACGAGGGCGTGCGAGTGACGGGGGGCCGAGGGGCGGCCCTGTGGGCCCCGGAACACGTGGCTGTTCCCCTGGCCCTGGAGAGCTCGGGCAAGGCAGCTGCACGGCTTCACGCAAACAGCTTTTTCAGCTGAGGCGGCAAACCGGTGTGTGGGTCCGCTGGGGCTCCCGAGTGGGGTTAGCGGCCCTGCAGAGCCGGTTCCTCCCGTCCCGCGGCTGCGGCGGGGCCGCGGGGGCCGCATGGGGCAGTTTGCGCTTTCTGCCGCCCTGACAGCTCGCGAGGGAGTGGGGGCAAGTCAGGACAGGTCTCGGGGTTACCCTCACCTGGATGCAGCCTCTGGGGTGTGCAGGCTGGAAACGGTGCACAGGCCTTTCTAGTGTCGCTCTCCTGTAGTCTGAGGGAAGCAGGAGTGTGGGAACACCCCCCCGCCTTCCCCACGTGCACGGAGGCCCCCGTCATCCCCGGCCCCAGAGCAGGTCCTCGTTAGCGATCACTCAGCCCTGAAAACGGGGGAGAGCTGCCCTTGCAGGAGGGACGTAGTGTTGCAGGGGCCGGGGAGCTGTACAGGGAGGTAGCTGCCACCCCAGCCCATAACCCCGAGAGATGAAAACGGGGAGCTGTGGTCGGTCTCTTCTCCCAGGTAACAAGTAATCGGGTGAGAGGAAACGGCCTCAAGTTGCACCATGGGAGGTTTAGATTGGCTATTAGGAAACGTTTCTACACCGAAAGGGTTGTCAAGCACTGGAACAGGCTGCCCAGGGAAGGCATTGAGTCACCATCCCTGGAGGTGTGTAAAAGATGTGTAGACGTGGCAATTAGGGACATGTTTTAGGGGTGGACTTGGCAGTGCTGGGTTAACGGTTGGACTCGGTGATCTTGAAGGGCTTTTCCAACCTAAATGTTTGTCTGATTCTATAATTTCTATGCCCTGTGGACCTCTAGCAAATCCCATTAAAATCGGTGATTAAACTCCCATTAAATCTCCCCACTGTGCTTTCCGGGCTTCACCACAGCCCAAACTGAATTCCTTCTTTCATCGTAAGGACAAACGCATGGTTGTCCCACCGAGCTTGGTGGCACTCCTGTCTCTGGTACAACCTTCAGTTTTTTCTTGCAGCCTTTGCCCTGGCCGGACGCTGCTGTGTAGGCAGCAAAATTCAATCAGACCGCATTTTCACAGTGACATTACGTGGTGCTCCACAGAGCTCCCTTTGGGACCTTTCTCCGCTGTCTGCTGTGGAAAAAGCGTCTTCACCCCCAGCCTATGGAAAGAGGGACCAAAAATAAGGCTTAGGAGACGCTGCAGTCAATCAGCAAATGGATCCTGCACTGTCAGCCTGGCTCCTGTAACAACTGAGGGAGAGTCTTTCCAACCAAAACGTGCAAATTCCCCAACTACACAGTAGGGAGCCGGACCAACACAAAGAGCTCTCTTCACCCTGCCTGGTGGGGGCTAAATAAAGCTCCTTGTAGAAAGGTTGATGGCCTGAATTTTAAAGCATTCATTCTGTTTCTTAGATTCATGAAAAACAAACTCCTCAGAGTGGATTGCAAGCCCCCCGGCCCCAAGCCTTCCCGGCGGCATCCCCACGGAGGGGACGTTCCCCATGTCCCATCTCCGCGTTTGAGCTCTGCCGGTGAGTGGCATTTTGTAAAGCTTCTGCTGCCCCAGCGCCCCGTGGGGAGCACGCAGATCTCCAGCACCCCCTCGGACGTGTGCCGCGCAGGCTGGGAAGGACGAGCGCGTCGGGGATTTGGATGCCAAAGCTGCAAAGCCTGGCAGAGGCTTTGCTGTTAGAGGTGGGGCTGGGAGAGTTCTCGTGTTTTCAGGCGGTGAAAGGAGAGGAGGCTCATCGGTGCAAACCTCCAGAGCTGCCAGCCAAACAGGGGCTGCCCCCCACAGCAGAGAGGGGAATGGCGGGGTGGGCTCCCTGCAAGAGCCCAACTCTCTTGGGCTTTTCCAGTTGCAGGGGAGGTCACTCGACAAGCACCAGGAAGATCTGTTGTGAGATTGGCTTAGTTTATGCAATTCATAATTAATGGCTCATTGGCAGCTCTGCTGCGCGGATAAACCTTGCCCTTCCAGAGAAGGACAGACAGAGCTCGCTGCGTTGGGTTCAGTTGGCACAAATCACACTTTAGCTCTTTATCTCATCAAACTCAAACATGAAAATTGATGACTTGGGCAAACTCCACCCTGGGAGCTTTTGCCAGAACAGTAAAGTCAGTCAGGGTGTGGAGCCTTGGGTTTCTTTGGTGGCGTTTCCAGATAGACTAAGAGCTCTGACAGACAGCCTCATTGCAGATGTCAAAGCCTTTGCTTTCCTTAGGGACTCATCTCATCCCACCCTTCCAGCAGGATTTCTGTCCCTCAGCTCCTCCTGCTCCTCACATCCAGCAATTAACTCTCCCTGCAGGGGGCTGGCTGGTGCTGCCGTGCCCTGCCGTGCCCAGCAGGAGCAGGAGCAGGAGCAGGAGCAGGAGCAGGAGGAGGAGCCGGGTTTTTTTTTGTGGGAGCCGGAGCCGGAGCCGGAGCAGCTAAGGGGCAAGCACAAGCCCCTCTCTGCTTTGAAAGCAAATGTCTCCAAGTTGTGGAGTGGTTGCACAGAGCAGGTGTCCATGTTTGTGCCTTAAGTCGTTGCAGCTGTTGAGTCGGTGCAAATGAGTGAGAGCTGAAAGGCTCCAGCCAAACTGCCACAGAAAACTTTGCCAGAGGAGTCTATTTAGTTTGCTGAGCTGTAGGTAGGTAGGACTAGTAAGCTTTTTCTGGGGAAAATTTCAGCCTAAGCTGATCACCACGGTCCTGCCATGTTAGGGTTGCTCTGCAGCCACCTGCGATGTGCCGACAAGGTGCCGCTGACTGAGGGAGCTGCTGCCCCGGGCTGTGGGGCTCTGTGCTTGCAGGAGTGGGGCAGGTGGGGGTGTGGGACCTGGGGACGAGGTGGGAGCCCACTCCTCTCCTTCAGGTCTATTAAATGAATTAAACCACCCTCTGAGAAGCTCATCCCTACTTGCTCATGGCAGAGAGATGCTACCGGTGAGTGCCTGGGAGCTGTGTGTCTCGGGGGGGCCAAGCTCGGGGGGAGCTTTGGTTGGGGACCTGGCAGGGCTGTGCAGTGGTGGGTGAGGTTTTGGAGGGCGGTGGGTATGCAGCTTGGGGTGAGAGATGATCCAATTTTTGGAGGAGAAACAGTATAGTGGTAATTTAAGAGGAGTAATTGAGTTTACTTGGCTTGAGATCAGCCAGGCCTGGGGCAGGGGCCCTGGGGCTGCCTTCTTGGAAGATGTTGGTTTTCGAAGATGCTGTTTGATCCGTGTGGGAGCTGCCTGTGTGGGGAGGGTTACAGCGGTGCTGGGGTGAAACTGTGGCACCTTGGAATAGCTTCCCTTTGCCTGTGGGCTTGTTTCCCCTGAAGCTGTGGGGCAAAAAGGAAAATCCAGGCAGATACAGACAGTGTAGCTGAGATGAGGGCTTTGTTTTGGTTTTTCTGCTTTGTTTATTTGCTGCTTTAACTTGTGACTTGTCAAGTGCTGAAAAACCTGAGGGTTTCCTAAAGTATGGTCTGTGTGAAGCAGCCCCTGCTGTCCTGCCCTTCCTTACCCCAGGCCCTGCTGTGGGTAATGGTAAGAGGCAAATAAAGTCCACGGTCATCTCTTACCTGGTTTAGGGCTGGAGGGGAACATGTGGGTGAGGGCAGTCAGCGTTGTGAGGCAGCAACCTCCCTTTGCCGGCTCTGTGGAAGTGCTTGTCCACATGTGCTATGGACCCCAAACCCCTCGTGGGGTACAAAGGTAACTTCAGAGGCTTGGAGACCTACAGCCATATCTGTGAGAGCAGAAGAGATGAGTGTTTGCTCCCTCCTGTACAATGATAGGGGATGTATTATGCAGCTCTCCTGGGTGATCTCTGAAAGCAAACCCTCTCTTTTTCTGTCTCTAAAGCATTTTTAGCAAATGTGTGTTCCCTCTGTTCCTTTGGGAAACCGATGGTGACCTGAGGCACCTGCAGTACCGATTAAAGGGAAAGGCTGGTGGTGCTTGCTGTCCTGGGCTTTGGGAGCTCCCTCCACAGAGCACCCCACTGCATGGGGGAGAACTGGGGGATGCCTCGGGTTGACTTGGACAACGCCTAATGAGTGATCAGTGTTCAGCCCCGAAGTGGGAGTGGTCTGCGTGGGACTGGTGAGTGCTCGGGGAAAAACTGCAGGCAGAGGGATGTCCGTGGCTGGAGCACCGGCTGCTCCCCGTGGCCGCAGCGATGGGCATCTCACGGGGTGGGCCTGAGCTCCCAGGGAGCTTCTGCTCCGCCACGTCCCTTGGGCTCGCTTGGCTCTGCAGTAGGCTTCATGGGGATGCTCTGGTGCGTGTCTCCGCATGTTATTCCCTCTTTACGACCACAAAAGCGATTCTCAGGCAGCCCTTACCCCTATGGCAGCAAATACTAGTGCATGCACGTGTGCATACACGCTTTGCCCTGGAGGAGCGGTGGAAGCTGAGCGCAGGCTGCAGAGCCCTGCGATGGGTCACTGCCCTGCTCGGCTGGTCCAGGGTTGAGTTAATTCTGCAGCAGCGCAGAGGTGCAACACTCTTGGCAAGCCGAGAGGTGTCAAACTGTAAAAACCCGTGACTACCTGGCCGAGGGCTTGCAGGAGGAGCTGCGCTCTGCCCGCGTGCGCTTGCTCTCTACAGCAGACACTTGCTGCAGCCAGCTCAGGCAAAGGGAAGTTGAGGAAAGCTCTTCTCAGCTCTGGTTTTGACTTGGCGGCTGAGCCTGCGAGGAGGGCTGGGCCTTGGTTAGCCTGTTGGTCGAACGGGGGAGATGCCACACAGCCGAAAGGCTGCGTCAGCCCCTTCCTTGCAGCCTGCAAAGCCTCTGGCTCTGGGTGCTTTGTTGAAGAGCGCAGTGCGTTTCACAAACTGTGGAGCGGGGCTGCTGCGGTGCAGGATGGGTCCCTTCCAGCCCAGGTGATTTAAATGGTTCTGCTTTTTGTCCTGAAATGTATTTCTAGCTGTGGTTTATTCGTTCCCTCCTCTAACCGCGTCCAGCTTATTGGGCTGGGAATTTTGCTCTGCGAACAACTTTGCTGAATGTTTGAGACAGCTGAAATGTCAGATCGACCTTTTGAGGTTTTTCTTTTCTTGAGGAAGAAGGTTTCTATACAATTCGTATCATGAATCAATCCAAAGGGATGCATTTTTCTGTGCCAGTTAAATAAAAGATCATTAAACCTAACAAACGTTTCCCAGCTTGCCTGCACTTTCACGCAGTGTTCAGCTATAAATATGATCGGTGCTTACAGCAACATAAACAGCGTGCTACTCAAAAGCAGGAGAGGCTATATACCTCTTTTCTTTTTATTTTTAAGCTGCCCAAGAAACATATACACACATTCCTAATATGTTTACTTAAGCAGGAAGCAGACGAATAGTTTAAGATAATGTTTCAGCCTGTTGTGAGTTATGTCCCACAAAGATTGTTTCCTTTATGTAGTAATTTTTCAAACAGAGAGAAAAAGCTGAAAAATCTTGTCAATTCCTTAATTGTAGGAAAGAGTTGCAGGAATTTCCACTGCATTTCCCTCTCGAAGTGACATTTGAGACCACTGATAAGGGGAAGAGGAGATTAAATAGTCCTAATTCTTTTCATATACTAGGGAGACTAATTCCTCTTGCTCTCGCCACCATGCTCACCATGTGAGCTGACTGGCTCACTGCTGATTTCCCCTGCCTGTGGGGAGATCTGAGGGGTGACATGAGTTTGAAGGCCTGGAGGAGGAGAAGATCAGTTTAAAGAAGGAAGATGCTTAATTTGTAGGCAAAGCTTATTCCGGATTTGGTCACACCCTATGCTTATGCCAGGCTTTCCCCCGCTCCGCTAAAATACCTTTTGGCTGACATCACTGGTGAAATGGGCTGTCAGAGTACATTTTAAATGATATAGTTCTTGAGTGCTGGCAGCTGACGAAGCCTTGTCTCTGGCAGGGTGGCCAGTGGTCTGGGGCAAAGCCTAGGGAGAGCAGCAGAAACCTTTCTCTAGGCTGCGGAAAAGGGCTGGGTGAGGCTTCTCCATCTGTGAAAACCACGCCAGATCAGGCTAATGACCTCTTCTACTCAAGCCTGCCTGCAAGGGAGAAGGGGGGCTTGGGCGTTGTCCCATGCATGCTTGTACCTGGCCAGAGGGATGAGTATCCATGGCCACGTCCTTCCCATGGCCGTGCAGTGAGGTCTAGGGCAATCTTCCTCCCACCCATCCTGAAATACTCTTTTGTGCTACATGCTTCCCTGGTGGGGGGAAAGCCCCAGGTTTGAGGAGCCTGCTGCACTCTGGCCCTGGGGCACGGTCCCTCGCCCTAACCCAGCCTGCAGCAAGGGCCAAGATGAGGACTTGGTGCCAAAAACCGCAAAATGCAAACCAGCCAACAGGCAGCTCGCTGGAGCCAAATTCTGCCCTTGGCCAGGCTTGAACACCCATGGTCAATTTTATTTTTGTCTCTAGGTTGGTCAGGACAATTATTTAGCCTTCTGTGCACCGCGAGTGCTGCCCTGGGGGTGGGGGAGCCCCCCGAGCTTGCTGGGAGCAGGGGGAAGAAAGGCAAACTGTTTAACTTGCGAGGTGCTTAGATGGGCTACAAATAGCCTGGCTGGTGCGTATTCTCCCCTCATCACCCTGGTGCGTGTCTTGCCTGGCGCCATGGGAACCCGGAGGGACCACCGTCTGCACCCATGGCAACGGCTCCTCGGGTGTCATTCCTCTTCAGCCCGTGATGCCGAGCGGGGCTGTTGCGGTGGCTGGAGACCACAATGATGGTAAAGAGGAGAAGCTCGGGACTCCTGGTGTCCAGAGTAAATCAAAGCTGGGTGAATAATGAGGATCTGATGGCGATTTCCCCAGCCTGGGATCCCATCCTGAGTCAATGGGGACACTCAAAGCCTGAGGGGCAGCTTTGTGGGGCATCCTAAATCTGATGGACAGGTCTCTGATAGGCAGATAAAAGGCAAGGATGTATAAGGAAATAATTGTGATGGGGCTGGAGTTTAATTAAAATGGGGGTTGTTGATCAAAAGTGAAGAGAGAAACGCAGCCTGAGAAAAGGCAACTGGGAACAAACAGACAGGATGAACTCTGACCCCTCAAGCTGGGGGGGGAAAGGGAGGTGGTGGCCAAGCTCTGTCCTCTGCCAGGACCTGGGAGGGTCCTGGATGCTGGTGGGCAGGACTGAATGCAACCTGTATCCTGCCCCTTTGGAGCGGGTTCCTCCTTGGGACCCTCCCTCAGCAGCATGCGAAGGTGCCTGCTCAGACCTACCTCTGGTAGGTAAATGTGGGGAGAACTTTAGGCAAGTTCTCCGGTGCCCAGCAAGGTCCGTGGGATGCGGGTGCAATGGCTGCAGTCAGTGGGATCAGAGGAGATGCTCCAAACGGCTGTAGAGTTTGCTTGCCCAGCTCCATGGGTAGAGTCCTTTTAGGTGTCACTTTTGGGCTTCCTTGGGACGTGTTGACCCCTCAGTGTAAGGACATCGTAACGGCCCTTGCAAGGGCTGACACCAGCCCGAGGCACGTTGTGAAATCCCTGGGGCCTCTCTTCCCTTCCAAACATCATCCAAATTTAGAAAACTGCTTTATCTGGGTCCCTGGCGCACTGCCGCTCTGGGCGCAAAGTCATACGGCATCGCTTTTCCACCCCTTGGTGTGGCGTGTAAACGGCGGTGGATGCAGTCACCCGGCTCGGCTGCAGCGCGTCGCGGCGGGGTTTGCGCAGCGCTCCCGCGTACCGTCCCCCAGCGAGGAGGACCCGCTGGCGGTGATGGCGGGGG
>NW_010540202.1:33477-48920 GCF_000687285.1 Phaethon lepturus | reverse complement strand
CCATATCCTGCTCCCCGCTCCCTTTGGCGCTGACCCTGTGACGGGCTGGGTGCTGCTTGCAGGAGCCGAGTAACTGACACCGGGTGCAGCAACTGCACGGCCGCGCTCATTAGGGCTGTTTGTTTTTTGCGGTGAACTGTGTGTCACACTGACAGTGGATACCACAGAGAGAAAACAGTGTCCCTTCTTCTCCCACCCTGCAT
Organism: Phaethon lepturus; assembly: GCF_000687285.1. Taxonomy (NCBI): domain Eukaryota; kingdom Metazoa; phylum Chordata; class Aves; order Phaethontiformes; family Phaethontidae; genus Phaethon; species Phaethon lepturus. The sequence continues at coordinate 48,717 of NW_010540202.1, read as the reverse complement.
GGAAATGAAGGGGCAGCATATATTTGCCTGTAAAGAGATACCAGTGACTTGGTGAAATAATAAAGGAGCTGTTAAAGAGGCAAAAATCCCCAAGTAGTGAGAATAAGTAGGGGGTTTACTCTTTTTATTACCTTCTGCTTTGACCAGGCACAAATATAAGCCCCGCAGTAAGCGACGTGTCCCTGCGGTGCCCCAAGGGGCTCGCGACTGAGGGAGAAGGCGGCACAGGCAGCGCCGAGCGCGTGGACGAGTCGCCTCAGGCTGTTACCTGCCAGCTTCGTAATCCCCCTGAAACGCCCAGAGACAGAGAGGCTTGGGGGTGCGGGGTGGAGAAGCACCCACATTTCCTGATGCTTACAGGAATGTTAGAGCTGGCAAAAGACGTTCTGCGAGAAACGGGCCACGTCTGAAGGTTTCCGATGCCTCTCGCTGCTGCTTTGACTGGTGCTGGGAAAGGGCAGGAGTTGTGACGCGGGAAATCGCCGACGGCTCGGTTTGCATTCCCTTCTGCGCTTGTAAATGCAGTCGGTTGGAGCTTTGCGTAGAGTCCTCCTGTGGTCAAACCAACTTGTGTACAAGAAGAGCAAACTAAAACATAAAATTAAAGATAAAATTAAACATGAGTGACCTACAGCAAGCTGAAATGACTTTGAGCTGCACTTTTCTTAAAGGATAGGTGTGTCCTGGCATAGTCAGGCAGAGCAGTGTGTGCGTATACATATATACACCTATGTTGGTTGTTTTTTTTGCACTGACTTTGTTCTAGTGCCTGCCTTGTGCCTACATCCATTGGGTTCGGGCATTGTGTCTGTAGTCAGTGACAAAGCGCAAAGGGAGGTCTAAACATTTTGCCCTCTGTTCTTCTTTTGGTTTAGTCTAATTCACTCTAAAAGGCTATTTTGGTTGAATTTCCCTCTCTGTGCCCTACCTACCCTCTCCTTTGCTGTTTCTGTCTGCCTTTGCTCAAAGGTGCCGCCAGCGCTATCTTGGAAACGAGCTGGAGTCAATGCTCTGATAAATCAGCTTGTGTTTGTTCAGTGTAAAGCATCACACCGTTCCCAGCTGTATTGTTGTTCTTGGCTTTAAAGTTTCTTGCTGTTTTCTAGTTTGAATCCAAGCCCTGGTTCCCGGACTACGGCAACGGTCTGCCCATGCATAGCCACAGTGCGTGCCAGCCAGATGTGACCTTGGCCCTGGCCAGACGTCTGCAAAATGGACGTTTGGGGTTTAATCTGCTTATTGCAGCTTTTTGCTTGGAGTGACGAGGGCACGTGTGTTTAGTGAGGTGGCTGAGCCAGAGTGGCAAGGGGCTGGTGGACGAGATTTCATTATATGCTCTTGGCTCTGTGACGGGCATCCTGCACGGGCGTGCTGCTCTTCAGTGCCCGAGATGTCAGGCGAGATGTGGAGGATAACCCTGCACTCCTATGTAAGAATCGTGCATCGGTGAAGGGCTTATCCCTCAGCAATTCTAGAACGAGTGTAAAACTACTGTTTTAATTTTCCATTGATTTTTTCCTTTTATTTTTTTTTCCCCAAAGCTCTTAAGTTTCTATATGGGTATAAGTACACAGAGAGCACATTCAAAATCAGACTCTGCAGCTTTCAAAACAAGCTATAAAGTCACACCTTGATGTGGAATCAATAATTTAGTCATGTCAGCTGGATTTTAAATATGTTTTGAAACCTAGTAAAGGAACAAATTATAGGAAAAATGTGCTGGCCTCAGTGGGCAGCACCTGCCAGCCCATGGGCTGTGTAGAGCAGCGTTAGGCACAGCAAAGCTCTGCATATGGAGGAGCTCGAGAAAGGAAAACTATTTGGTTTCTCACATCCAGCATCTGAATATAATGCCCTTGGTATGATTTTCCTACTGGCCTTTACAGATGCAGGAATGAGAGCCCAAGTGAGAGAAACATCAGGAGGGGGGGGGAAAAAAATACTTGGCTTAGGATAGGTAAGGGAAAACTTGGTAATAAGAAAAGACTGTGCTGTTGCAGTGGCTGATTCAGCCTGGTATCCAGCCTGGAGGAGGATTAAGGGGTGATTCTGGCACCTGGTTGTTAAAACACTGGATTTTCCGTGGAAAGAGTTACTACCGACTGTCCCATTCACAGTTTATTTTACTCATTCATTAGTTCCAGGTGAACTTGGGTTTTTCCATAGTAGCTGGCCAGAACAGGCTTTCTGAAGGCTGGTCCAGGTGATTTGGTGTGAAGGAAACTGGATTTTGCGCCAGTGGAAGCAAATAGTGTTCTCTATGATGGAGCAAACATGTGAAAATGATGAGTATCAGCAGTCACAGCCAGATTCATTAAACCATGTCTACTCAGATAAACACCCAAAATTATTGGGATTTCAGAGATGCTCAAATATTAATATTATGTTGGATACAGAGCAATGTTGTTTCTGGAAAATAATTTAGCTTCCTCTGGCGAGTAGAGTAATCATGGGGTGCAGGTCAGGCATGAGTTTTAGTATTTTTTTTTTTAAATTTCTCTATTTTTAAGAGCTCCTTGGTTCTGTTCTCGAAATGCGCTTGTCCTGTGCTAACTACAGCAAAGCCCTGAAGTGAACCTGCACCCGCTGACACCTATTTATTCTGGGTGATCTGCATGTCAAAACCAAACATAGGCCTTTCCTACAGGGTCCCCAGGTTAACTCTGGATTGATGCCAGAAAGATGCATTCAATCCTTTGATTTCACTGGGGGCTCTAGTCAAGGCCGTGATGAAGCTAGGTATGTAGAAATAATTTTTACGTGCGGTGGTGGTGTCATCCCTGATTAAAACCAATAAAACTATAACAAAGCTATACCTGATTTTGTATGAAAACAGGTTTTAAGCACTAAGTGGTACAGAGATGGGGTGAAATTTATAGAGGATCTTATATAAATGATCATTTCACATTCTTGGGCTTCTGCAATCACAGCTAGAGAGCAATCCCTGCTCCCACAGCTACTCTGATGTCGCTGGTGTTGCATAGACAAGGACATAAGCAAAAGCCATATTCATGCTGAATTCCACCCGAGGACGCAGTGAGAGCAGCTCCTGCCAACGAGAAGGATAAGGTCACTGCAGAAATTCTTTACATTCTGTCTTCTGCATAGGGTGCCTGAGCAACGAGAGTAAAACTACAACAATAACCAACAAGTGGGAAACGCTAAATGGCAGCGGGTCTGTCTTTTTTCCCCCTGACCCCCTCCCTAGCAGAATATGGATAGAATAAACTGTTAAATTAGGTTCTGTCTTGATGAAGGCTATATAAGCTTTACAGACAGCTCTGTTGCTCATTAGGAGCGCATACATAGGGGCTTGCAAAGGCTCTGGCCCCAGCCCATCGGTACTCCCAGTGGTATCTGTACTGTAGGCCGTGTGATGGGGAGGCTTGTGAGCAGCTCTGAAGCTCTGCCATCCATGCTGTGGCTTGTTAACCATAAATAAAAGTAATGCTGGGAGTACTGAAACTGCTAGAGCTCAGTTTACTGTTGATTGGTGTCTGGTGGCTCGTTCAAGTTTTATTAATTGTATTAAAACTGCAGCATAAGCTCTGTCCTCCTTAGATGCTAGAAAATCCGGACTAGCGAGAAATGTTGCCTGAGTAGATTTCTCAGGGTACGACAATCCCGATTGAAGCTTTTTTCCTCCCCATGGTGGGGGGCACCCTTAACCTCTTTCCCCTGTCCCAAGAGATTTTTCTGGTGTGCGAAGGATTAATTTTTATGCTACTGCCTTTCTTTCACTGGGAACATTAATCAAGCTCTTTTCCTTCTACCCCCGTTGTTTCTTTTGCCAAACATGAAGTAAGTGAATATCTCTGATCTCTACTCCCTGTCAAAAGTGGATAACAGGCTCAAATGTTAGACACGATGAAACATTCGTACAGCATGAGTCCATAAACCTTGTTTCGTTTGGGAAGTGTGATAAAGGACCTTCGTAGTGAATTTGAATCCTTGTGATTAATGACCAAAGCCAAAGAGCCTTCATTTTGCTCGTGGCTGTTCTGTGGGCAAAGGCCATCTGTATCTGACAATTTTATTATTTGCTGCTGTTTATTCTTCCATTTCTAATATGGGAGGCTTCATCGTTTTTTCTATAGATATCAGGACCTAAAGTGACTTTAAATCATCCAGGCTGTGACCTCCTGTACAGCACAGGCCAGACAATTTCAACCCTTATTGAACCCAATAACTTGCCTTTGACAAAAGTGTGTCTTCCAAAAACCCATCCAGGCTTGATTTAAAGGAAAGGGATGGTAGCTGCCTTGGGAATTGCCAGGAAAATAAGGCTTCTGCAGCTGCCTTGGTGTTTAATGTTATTCTCTCGGGAGGGGGGGAAACAACAACTCTAGTTTGTTTTAACATCTTGGCAGCTCTAGTTTATGACCTCGTGCTGTTGGTATTATCCTCCAGCACTAAGCAGCATTGTCCTGACCAGCCCTTGCTCTGGGTGTTTGTTTTTCTGGGCACCTACGTGTTCTGGGAGATGCCAGGTGGGTAAAAGCATGGTGGGTCTGGATGGGTTCAGTGCAGGTCTGACTTTTCTTCTAGCTGCAAATGGGTGCTGCAAGAGCTGTCTAAACACCTTCACGCTGGGACACTTGCACCTCCAGAAGGTCCATGGTTTCCCTTTTTCTCTAGGAAAAATTAGGTGCTGCCTTGCTCCCTGTCCTTGCAGGACTCTTATCTACTTGGATCTGAGCTGAGGCCATGACTTCTTTTAGGGAGGTTTCCCAAACAACTGCCAGATGGCAATTGCATTCAGTTCCTCCAGCCGGGCTAGTTTTGAACCTCTGACAACAGGGTAATAACTGCATATTCCTATTCTTTAAACCAGCCAAATCCTGAGCTGGGCTTTTTTCCTTCCTTGTCCAAATGTTTAAATAAGTGAAGCCAAGTTTTCTGTTTTTTCTGAAATAATATTGCCTTGATTCATGTAGATGTTAAATAAACATGTAAAATAAACGGGCTGCGAAGCAGGACTGAACGCAAAGCTGAATTCCCATGGTCCTTGGCTTTGAGCATCTGGTCTCCTGACCTCTGGCATGGCAGGGCAGGATGCCTTTAGTTTTCCATGTCTTTCAGATGAACAGGCTGCTGTCATTTTCCTGCTTCCATGATTTTACAGGGAAGGGTTTCAGGACAAACAAGAGCAGAAAAGACTTCCAGGGACTGGTTAGCTCCTCCTGAGGCCAAACGGTCCCATGTCATTCACGTTCTTGGACCGCCGGGCCTCAGCGTCTTGGTGGTAGAAAGGTGTTTCTTAATGTCCATCCTCAATCTTCCTTGCTGCAGCCTTTGCCCCTGCTACTTGTCCCTTCTGGAACGAGTCCTTCGTCTCTTGTCACAGCTCTTATGCTTGAGCACTGTTGTGTTTCCCCGTGGTCCCTTCTCTCTCAAAAGCTAGGGAACTGAGGTAGCAGGCACTTTTTGGGAAGTGCAGCTGTTAAATGGACAGAAGTTTGGATCCGCCTTCCCCCCTTACCTCTACCCCAGACCTACCATGGTGACCATGGGCAAGTTCTTGCATCTTGTTTTGGCTTTTTCATTTTTGTCTACTCATCAGTGGTCATGCTCTCCAGGATTCCCTCTGTGTGCCAGACTCTGCTTTCCAAGTGGGAATATGTAACTTTTGATCTTTCAAAAAAAAATTTTGGAACCACTTCCATCTCTCCCTGAACTCATAAACAACCCCTGCAAAGATTAAAGAGCGTGAGCTGACAGTGGAACAAAGATCTACATCACCTTTCTGTGCTGCTCTGTTGCTCGCTCCTTCCTGCACTTCTGCTTGCCCTCAGTTGAGGTTCCATGTAGTGATTTTCTTTCTCCTCCTTGGACGAAGGTTCATGTCTCCATGTGCTTCCCAAAGCCTCAGGCTGTGAGGGTGCTTTAGAAATAAATCATTCTATCACCCAATTGCTGTAGTGTTTAATTACCCCCTACTTGATGGAGATGTCTGGGAAACATAAACAGAAGGGATTCCAGCAGTTCTCCCAGTGTCACGCTCTATCCTTTGCCACCCTTCCAACATCTGCCTGTCTCTTATTTCTAGTACAGTATTGCGCTCTGCTGAATGATCAGTTCTGATGATGTTTGGGTTTAAGTACTTCTAACCAGGAAACGTAGCTGCAAAGTGTGCACCGGCTGAGCGCTACACTTTTGAAGAAAGATCGAGCTAGCAGGCATGATGTCCCCCCAAGTGTATAGGAATTTCAAGCTATTGGATACTTATCCTTTCACATTCTTAAATTTATTCATGTATTTTAGCCCTGATTAATGAGTTTCATGAAACATGAAACATCTCTTTACCTTCACCTGTGCTGTACGTGCATCATGTTCTCTTGCAGCTGACTGCTCCAGGGGCTGGGCAAGTGTAGGCATGCTTAATTTCATGACCTCACACACACCAATTACCCCATTTACAAGCACGATTATGCTGTGCTGAGTCAAAAGCCAGTTTTACAGCATTTTGACACCAGGAGTTAATGTTTCTTTTCTTTCCCTTTCAAGAAAAGAGCTGTCATTTATCCTTTTCCTTCTTTAAACCTGTCTGATAAATCAGTTCTGACTTCTCTGGTGTGCCTTTGTGAACTCCCCTGCAGGTTTAGGCTGGTATATAATGAGAGAATTTGGGTTACCTTTCTTTCCCATCAGTTTAATAACAAAGAGTGCGGGTTTTTTCTTTCTCTTTTTAATTTTTTTTTTTGTAACTTTAATGAAAGGCTGGGGTGCAGTCATGGGGATGCAAAGGTATCGCATCTCTAATCCTTGTGCTGGTCCAGGAGCACCCAACTCTGAGGCAGCATTCAAAGCTCCAGTTACTGGATTTGATTCTGTTTTCCTGAGGCACTTGAAAGTTCAGAGGATTAGCCAGAGTTTATCCAAACTTATTAGAAGCTCTTGGTCTGGACTGAGATATGGAAACTTAACAAAATTAGAAGCAACTTCTATGAGGTTTCCACTGCTCCTTGGTTTTGCCAGAGTGGAGGGCTGAAGAGATCAGCATCTCTTGTGCTATTATGGCTTCAGGTACGTGCCAAAGCCAACAAAATGCAGAGATGTGCAGAAATGCTAAAATAAAGCATGGCAAGAAAATGTTAGCTTTATGTTTTCAAACCTCAGTAAAAAGGTTGGCTTGAGTCTGACTGGTTCAGCTTTGGGCTGGTTGCTTCATCTGCTGAATCCAAGACCAGAAGCCCCAGCAGATGCCAGGAACCAAACCCTGATCATGATGTGGCTGCTGCGAGAGTTGCTGGGGCCTCTGAAGCTGTGTTGAGGACCTTGTGTTCCTCCTGTGAGGGAGGGACAGGAGATGGCTTGAACTTTGTCCAAAGCATAAGGTCAGCTCCAAACTTGATGTTTGTTTTGTTTGGGTGTTTCTGCTTCCAACCTTCTGTCAGAGTGACAGAAGTGGGGCTGGGTTGCTTCTCGGAGCAAGTGAAGTGGTTATGAGTTGACTCTCTGGCCTCTTTCAACCCACCAGTTAGCCTTTGTGGCAGCAGTGAGCTGTCATACCAGGCCATGCTTACTTTGGCCAAATGGGTTGGCTATCGGAGTGGTCTCAGCTTTCTGAAAGCCCCAGCTGTTTCTGCAACCCTGAGGAACCTGTGTGCTGATGAGAACTTGATCTAATTATCATCCTTTGGCCAGGGGTTGTCATTCCAGCATTTCTGCTCACTTGCTCCGTTCACCACGTGCTTGGCATGACAGTAGCAGAGGTTGTGGGAGGAAGGTGAATACAGAAGGGCTTTCTCTGGTGCAGCAAATCTCCTGGGATCCACAGCAGGCCAAGGAAAACTCTGCTGCTTTTCCGTGTGCCGTATTGGAGGTGGCTCATTAACCCATTAGCCCTTTGCTTCGGCCGGTAGCTGTGGAGCTGTCACTTCCTCCCCTCCTCTGTGAGATGAGAAATTCATGTGGAATTAAGCATGTGTGGCTGAGAGGATACCCTGTGCTGGAGGTGGGGGCTGTTATCTTTGCCAACTGGGAAGTTATTTGTGAGACTGTCCTGCAATTTGATTTTTTTTTTTTTTTTTCCCCTTTCTTATTTGATGGTGGGAGGATTTGGGGGTTATGTAACTGTTCTTATCCAGTTGCTTTTCCAGTGATGGCCAGCCATTCCCAGTCTGGAACAAACTGAGGTTTCCCTAAGCAAACAGGAGGGTGAAACAGAGGAAGGACCATCAACTTGGACCCACCACCTTCCACAGTCCATACTCTGTTCTCCTCCTGCTCTCCATCTGGAGATTCTAAAAGGCTTTTCTGCCTACACAAGCCCTGTCTGAAGGAACGTCAGAAAGGACAACTGATGCACAAAATGGTGAAGCAGCTCCAAATGTAAGGCCAAGTGTCCATGCAGTGGTCAGTGGAGAAGGCAACCACACTCAACAGTGCAGAATGACATGGTGGCAAGGGGCTGCTTACCTAAAGGAAGGCAAAGTACCTATTAAAGCCAGTGGGAAACTTTCTTGGGTATGGGATTGCTGAGTTTGGCCCCATAAATATTCGTATTGTTGGTTTTGTGGTTTAACCCATGGGCCCTCTTTAAAAAATAAGAACTTTCTTAAAACAAACAAGAGCTCCCTCTTCCCCTGCTCGCTCTCTGGTCTCTTCAGCTCCAGTGAATAGCTCTGTGCTTGCCTGGGCCCTCCTCCCCGCCGCGGCATGGCACAACTCCCCTGTCAGCAGCACATCGTTCTCATTGACTTTTATTATTCCGTGGGCTAAATTACTGTGTGCTTTGATCTCCTGTTGGACTCGCTGCTCAGAAAGCGGGGAGAAGGTTGACCTTTTTTTTTTTTTGTATCTGTCTCATTCATGCAGAAAGGTCAGGCTATGGAAGGAGATAAAATGCCAAAGAGAGACTGGGAGGTTTTGGAAGTCTTTGGTAAAGAAAACACTCCAGATATGGCAAGGTGAAGTCTCAAGGAGACACTAACTGCTAAACAGCTTTTATCCAACCCCATGCCACAGTACCACCCGTCCTTGTAAGCAGGGTGCCATGGTGCCGACACAGGCGCTGCCAGTGCTTAGCGGAGAAGGCAAGGAAGACTTGGAAAGAGTCAAGGCTAGAAAGTTTGTGGGGGATGGGGAAATGGACCCCCCTGTCCCCAGGGTGAGACTCACCCTACCTTTAGATTGAAACTTGTCCTGTGGGGTATACTGAGCTCAGGCCAAGGGCTGCTTGGGGGCATGCTCTGGCAGCAGCTCTTGCTTTGCTCTGGCAGGTCCTTTTGAGCCCTGCTCTTACTGTATGCCTTGGTTTTTCTCCTACCACCATACCTGCTCGTGATGGCTGTTCATCGCTTTTGCTTCCTGAGGTTCTCAACAGGCAGGTGCCACCTCATCTCTCACCCATGCATAGTGGTGGCATACCTATCGTTACTGTTGTGCTTAGGGCAAGAATGTAATTTGGAAAGACTTCATTGAGGTGACCCCCTGGCAAAAATAATGGTGGGGATGGATCCCACTGTTTCCAATACAAGGACTGTCTCTAAGCCTAGGAGCCGTTTTCCTTGCCAGCTGAGTTAGCTTAACACAAGAGGGACTGGCCAGGGCAGAACTGGTGCAGGAGGAGAGTAGGGAAAAGCACCTCGCTTCCCCATTTGCCTATTGTGCACGTTGTCAGATTTGTATTGCCCTTGGGTGTTAACTTTTGTGGAACAACTGAGCTGCTGGCGTTGTGTAAAGCCGAGAGTGTTTTCAGGGGGAAGTCGTCTGTGGATGTGAAAGGAGGTGGTGTGTTTATGAATAATGAACACCGGTCTTGGGACTGGTAAAATTCACACGTGGTGCACATTGCCAAGGGCTCCACTAGGATAGCTCTCTAAATGCAGCCCTTGTACTGCTACTGCAGTTCCAAAGCAGTCGTGATGGTGGGCAGTGCAAGTGGGAGGAGATGTTGCTTGGGGCTTTGGAGAAATGGCTTTGGACTCTGCCAAGAGCCCTAAGGTGTCCTGGAGAAAAGAGGAAAGATTGACCCTGAGGGATGTGTTTCTATGACCACAGCAACTTCCTCTGACCCCTGCCTGTTCATCAGCAGGCAATGATGGTTTGAGCCAGTGGAAATAACTGCAGTACTACACGTGATGTTAATGACCCCTCAAGGGGCTCAGCACCACTCAACACCCTTTTAATCTCCTGGCGTCAATACAGGCACAGAGAGCTTGGAGAAAGCATGTACATTATCACGTTGTAGAGCAGCTCCTCAAAATCTGAGGTCCTAAAAGCATTCAAGCCTTCCCTGTGCTGTTCCAAAAGAGACTTTTAGACCTCACGTTAACTAGTAGGTCAGCACAGTAATGTGTCCCTCAGTAAATCTACAGTGTCCTGTTACTGCTGTTTTGGAAGAGTGCATGTGCTTTACTTATTTCAAAGATGCTCCACCTCTGTATCAGTGGTTGCAAAGCTTAGCCTGACACAGAAGTGTGATAGTGAGATAAAAGGAGATGGCATCTTTTATCTGATTTGTGTTCACTTACTTTAGGTTGAACCCAAAGGCAAAATAATGGCTGAAAATAACCCCATGACAGACCCCTATGAACTGGTTGGTTTGAAAACAAACAAGGCTTTGTATCTTGACCGTTCAAGAGCAGGAGTTAAAGCAATTTCTGGACACTGCAGGTTCTGTTTGCAGGTTTGACCCCTGGAAGAACTAAATTTTTGTTGTAAAAGCTGGATTTGTGTACCATATAAATGCATTGTCCTGTTCATTCTACAGCCCTAAAAGCAGAACCTGGGGACATATTCACAGGAGTTGTCTCCATGCAAAGTTCCATCTGACCAGAAAGGAGAAATCCCAGATGTTGAGGTGTGAATTGCTGTACGAGATCACTCCAGAGTAAGGCCAGTTAAAGAGCTAACTGAGGTTGTTCTTTTCATCCATCCCCAAGGAAATCATCAAGTATTGGAGGTGGAAGAGGGACTGTTGCACCTCAAGAACAAAGACGACTGAATAAGTGCCCATTACGTGAAGAAATACCTTTTCAAAGGATCTCTTAGTCTTGTCACCTCTCAACCATCGACTGACCTCTTGGTTTCCTTTCCCTGTAGTGTCTGGTTTGTTGTCTTTGTGTAGTTACTCAGCACCTCAGTGGCACTGCTCACATGAGTAGTAGGTAGTAACAGCTGACGCGGGTGGGCTGCTGCTGGCTTACGCAATTGCAGATTGATAGCAACCAAAGTTTTGCAGCAGGACTATGGTCTTGTTGGGTCACGTGTTCCAGAATGCGTAGTCAAACTTGCAGGCTGACACTCTGATTCAGCAAAGCCCTTGGAGATCCTGCTGAAATAGGTGAAACCTCCTGTTCTTTGAAGGACAGCTTGAGGATAAGTTTGCCTTAAAGCATGTGTTTACTGAGTAGGGATGTGAGAAAGAGTCCTGAAGAGTGCTTTCCCATCATCCGAATTGCTCTTTTGCTTTTGTGTGTCCCCATGGGTCAGCCTGGCTGTGCTTGTGGGTGTGGAAGAGCATCGTCTGTGTGGGGCAATTGCTGTTTCCCACACGTCTGAGCACCTTTTAGTGTGAGAGAACTGATCACAGCATCAAGCACGGGACTTACCCTACTGTGACACCTTCCTGTGTTCATGCCCTTGAAAAGGGCTCGGTGGAAAGCTGTTCATCTTCGCTCTTTTGACTTTTGTGCTCTTGTTCTTTTCTTGAGTAAATAGCGAGCTGCTGTTCTTGGTGGTGTGCTGTTGAAGTGTCTGACAAAGGAAATGACACTGATGTTCATGTTAACCCTCTGACAATGTAAAAATAGCTGGGGTGAAACGCTGCCCCTGAGAGCAACATTGTCCCAGTTTAGTGCACTCTTATTCTGAGGAGAAAAAACATATAATAATTATAGAAAGAAATAAAGGGATGTTTTCCTGGACTTTGAAAGCTTTTGACCTTAGAGAAGAATGCTCTATTTATAACAGCAGGACTGTATATTTTTAAAAGCCTCAAGACACACGTGTGCTGAGGAGTCAGAGATGCTCTTTGACTCCAACTTCATTTTTGACCTCTGTTAGATTAGTGAAGATATAATTTGCAACATGACCCCAAGAATCAAAAGTCTCTTTTTATTAAAAACTTCGGAAATGACCTCACTAGGGAGTTTGAACTGATGAATGCACAGATAAGAAATCCTCTACTGAAGCTCCTTTTGAGAATTAATGCACAGAACAGATGAGACTGTGGACTTATCTGGGACAAAATTCATTCATTAAGTCATACAGCTAGAGAACTGAAAAGAAATGAATAGTAGCTGAAGGATTTTAATATATAAATAGCATTGTCCCAGTATCTGTCTAAATTTGAAGTATTGAACAAAGTGTTTCAGCACATGCTGAAGTGAATACTTGAACATTTTCATGGTTTTACCAAATTTAGGTCCAAAAGTGCCTATTCCAGTCATCTAATCATATTTCTTCCCCACACCGGCCAAAGAAATTCACCTCCTGGTTTTGGCATCTCCTACTGAAGCTTTAGCGTATATGTTAGAGAGACCCAGCTTTGGTTGCTAGAGATGACGTTGATTACTTTCCCGTTTTGGGCAGCTGGGGTCACACCACCTAAAAAATCATTACAAAAAATGATTGTTTTGGGTTTTTTTCCTCCCTGCCTCCCACGCTTGTTGCTCTGTGCTTTGAGTTGTTTGGTGGTGTAGGGGGATTGCTGATTCATTGGTTTTCTCCTGCAGCTGTACCTGATTTAATTAAGATTCTAGTGCAGGCAACCAGGTGGACAAACCTCTCCGCAGAGGAGGGACGATGTTTTCCTTGGCCCCACGCTTACCGCAGGTCTGTTACCACTGGTGAATTTAGCTGCTACCTAGGGAGGACGTGGCACTGGGGGTTGCTGCAAGAAAACCTTCAAGTGCCAAAGCAAAAGGGCAGAGCGGTGCTTGAGAAGCCAGAGAGCATCTGCGAAAACAAACAGAAGTTTGTGACAGTTTACTGGAATAAAAATATTGAGTCACTCTGGTAAGAGAGCAAACATTTTGAGAGTCAAGTGCTCTTCCTTTGAAGCTTTTGAAGTTTTGGAGGGAACCAGGGCTCAGATTCGCTGTACTGAGAAATAAAAGACAACACACGGAGCTCACTTGGTTGACTTACAAAGCTTTGGCCAGAGGAGGCTGAGGGGAGCCCTCATCGCTCTCTACAACCACCTGAAAGGGGGTTGTGGTGAGGTGGGTGTTGGCCTCTTCTCCCAAGTAACCAGCAATAGGACGAGAAGAAATGGCCTCAAGTTGCCCCAGGGGAGGTTTAGAGTGGATATTAGGAAAAATTTCTTCACTGAGAGGGTGGTCAGGCATTGGCACAGGCTGCCCAGGGAGGTGGTGGAGTTGCCATCTCTGGAAGTGTTCAAGAAACGTGTGGATGTGGCACTTTGGGACATGGTTTAGGGGGCATGGTGGCGCTGGATTAACGGTTGGACTTGATGATCTTGAAGGTCCTTTCCAACCTAGTGATTCTGTGATCTTGTCTTCAAGTGAACAAGGAACTGTAGAATAAGCTTTGGATGGTTCATATTTTTGCTTTTCCACTAAGCAACGCTGTCAAATCAAAAATTTCTTGGTGTCGGCAGCTTTGAATTGGAAGCAGTATTCTGCTGGGCTTCCAGGCATTTTTAAAGCAAGAGTGTGGGTTAGCGAAGATCCCATCCCACGCGACCGGCTCACGGGTTGGCGAAGATCCCACCCCACGCGACCGGCTCACGCTGTTAGATGCGGCACTGCTACCTGAGCAGGCGGCCGCGCAGCCAGCCCGGAGCTCTCCGGTGGCTCCGGCTGAGCTCTCGCGGGCGTTTGCCATGCAGCTGTTTGCCTTTAAAGAAAAAAAAAAAAAAAAGTCGTTCTGGAATGGTGCTATTCAACATGAAAACTTGGCAGTCGGGCATACCACCCACTTGGCGTGCCGGATGCGCAGCACTTGGAGTCCTCGGAAGCTGTGAAGGGCTGGGAACGAAGTGCTTCGCCGGCCTTGTGCTGAGCCTCTGCCGAAGACGAGAGTTTCGCCGAAACTGAAAGGGGAGAGCGCGAGGCGGCTTGGCCGCACCGGGTCTTCCTGGCGAGATGTGCTTTTAGACTAAACTACCTGGGGCATGATGGGCCAGCAAGTAATCCCGGCGGCGGAACCTGAGCTGTATAAACTGAGGGCACGATGCAAAACAGTTGCCAAGTGTGTAATCTCTGCTTATTATCTCCCTAATACACATCATCTGATTCACTGCCAGCGCTTACTTCCGTCTCTCCGTCTTGCTACACCCCCCCTTTCCTGCTTGCGCAGAAGATAAAATGTGTTGTTATAACTGCAAATGGGGCCCCCGGGACTGCTCCCGAAGCCTTGGCAGTAAATTGCCCTTCGTCTCTGCAGATTGCCTTGGACATCTTCAGAGTTTAAAATGTAATTAAAAAAAGTCACCTTGCAACTCCCAGAAAAAAGTAATAATCATTTTATGCTGGACACGCGGCTTAGCGACAAAACGTCAGGGTTTCCTGTGTGTGCTTTTTACTGAGACCTCTGGAAGCTCGCATAAATGGAAATCTGTCTTCTGGGTTAATGTCAGTTGGTCCCAATTTTTTGTTTCTGCTATGGGTCATACTGACCTCAGCAACCCTGAGGGGGTTTTTGGTGTGGTTTTTAAATTGTTTTGGTTTTTTTTTTCCTGCCTTCCTCTGCAGCAGCCAGCACAGCTGGCCAGGAGCCTTTGGGCACCTCTTGCTCCAGCAGTTCCTGGTCGTTAGGGCTGTGCTGGTGCCAGTATGTGATAAGTAAACGCTACGGCTGTGACATTTGAAATAATGCTCGATGCCAGCTCAGGCGCCTCTGGGAGAACGCGCGAAGGAACGGGGCGTTCTGAGCGCTCGGCTGCGCCGAGGGTAGCGAGCGTGCTGGTGAGCTGAGGCTGGCAACGGCTCTGCTCGTTCACAGGGACCCTGGGGCTTGCGGGGACTCACGCAGCTGAAAACCTGGGGAGAAGGAGGAGTGCTTGCTCATTCAGGCCGATTTAAGACGGCGGGGATGCTCTCCAGCATCCAGCCCCGCTGGGCGGGTGCCGGCGCCTTGTGGGGTTCGAGCCATCCCGCCGCGTGGCGGCTGCCTCTCGCCCTGTCTCCAAGAGCTCTCTCTGAGTCACGGGGCTGGGGGAGCCGGCCTTAGGGTGACTCTGCGTGTGGGGAGCTCGGGGAGGCTGCAGCGGGAGGGAGAGGTGCGGGGAGGCTTTGAGCTGGAGGGGAGGGGGGGGCCGGGGGGGGG
>NW_010540202.1:26697-33384 GCF_000687285.1 Phaethon lepturus | reverse complement strand
TCCTGCCCCGTCGCTGTGCGTCGCGGGGGAAGGAGGCTCCTTGCTGGACACAGAGCCACGAGGCCGGTTGGCAAAATGGCAGCGATCCTTCTGAGCCGAAGTGGGGAAAAGCGATGCCATGGTCGTACGTGGAGCCGAAACGCTCTGATGGGGGGAGAAAGCCTGTAACTCGCAACCCGCTGCGAGGAGCGGCTTCGCCTTCCCGCGCTCTTCGTGCCGCGTTGAGCGTCGCTGCAGAAAGCTGCCCAGCCGCAGGAGGGCTGAGGGCACGGTGAGGGGCGCCTGCCCTCCTGCTTTGCTCCACGGGGTCTCTTCTGCTGTGAGCAGCCTCTAGAAACCACAGAGGTGCAGCAACAGAAAATACAGAAGTACTGCTACGAGCTACAGCCCCGTTCCTGGCGGGTGGCTGCTCTGCGTTTATACGGGGGGTCAGACCAGATCTAAGTGGTCCCTTTTGGCTTCAAAGTTTATAGCTTTATGAACGCCTCACAGCATGCACTGCGGGGCCTGTCTCTACTCGATAACGCGACTGTATGAGAGAGTCATAAATCAAACCTGAAATCTGGCAGGTTTAATAATAAATCCCCAACTTGTGCCAGGTCTGTGAACTTTTCAGTATAACTGAGGTGCTCTGAGGGTGAACCTGAGAAGATTGATGGTTGCAGAAGGAAAACAGGCAGAACTTGTCAGTTTTGACCCCAAATCAAGGAAAATGTTGTGGTTTTGGCTAAGTGGGGCTTTGCGGTTTTTGTTAACCTGAGGCTCAAAGCAAATGTGTGTTTGAGAGGGAGGCGGGGGGGAAAAAAGAGTATGAATTTAAATGGGAATGCTTTTTTGTCATGTTTCTCACTGCTCTCACTTGGAAGAGGGTAATGCAAGGAAGTGATGGTTTATCTCTGTATGGGGAGAGTAAATAATGCTATGGAAAGCCTATTTTGTTACTATGAAGTTCACATGTCCAGATTCTAAATCCCACGTAGCCCAATGACTGATCCTTTCTGATCACTTTTGCTTCCTTCCCCCAGAGTTCCTTTGCCCCTTGTCTCTGCTAAACAGAAGCAATTAATTCCCTGATGTGAGTTCAGGTGGGAGCTAGTGAGGAGCAGCGGGGGCTGCTTGGTAGCCCTGGACCTGAAGGAGGAGATAATTGCTGCGTGGAGAACGCAAGTGTGTTTGGATGCGAGGAGATTCTGCTCCCATGCTTTTTCCTCATCTCTAACTGCGCTGCTGAACAAGCAGCACCACTGATGCCCCAAAACTCACCCTGTGAGCCTTGCAGCGTTCCCACGAGTTACAAGTTAGAGGGAACATTGCTCGTCTGTCATCTCTGCCATCTCTCATAACACCTCAACAGAGTCAAAAAGTAGGCCGTGGGTTTTTCTGTCATCTCTGCGGCAAGAAATAGATTTAAGAGAAAAAGCTTCTCCTCTGGAGAACCCAGTGTTTTCAGAGATTTTAGCAAAGGACTACCGTTGCTGTTTCTCTGTCTGCTGCTTGTACTCCCTGGGCTTCCCGGCTCTTTGCATGCAGACGTGTGTACGGGGACAGTGTATCTGCCTGGTGCCTTTCTCCAATGCTGCTTTGGAAATAATCAGCATCTGATACTGCTGAAGTCTTACGCCGTTACTGGGAGTCAATGTTTTTTGAAGATACGGGTCCCTGAGTGAGACTTCAATTCAGGCAGGTGCTCAGTGGTAGTTTCAAAGCTTCAGGGCACCCTACTTGGAGAAATTTTTAGCAAGTTATAAGGTTCTTCTATTGAAAAATCTCACTAGGCATCACTGTCTGCATCTCTTAGACCCTACATGACTTTAAGAGTTATCAACTTTATTGTTTATTAGCTTGTTTTATTGCTTTTGCTCACAGGACACAGCTGCTTGTGTAAGTAAATGCAAAATACAGGCATAAGCGAAATGTGCAGGGAAGTCCTTGGAATATGGGTCAGGGCAGAGGTGGCTAAAGGCTGAGGAGGAAACTTCCTGCTCTGGGGACAATAGCATGATTGATGTACCCAAAGAGCTGATTTAATCCATTTGAATTATTTCATCGTGAGGCATAGAACCGCGATAAAGAGGCTTCCTCCTCTCTGGATTGATGCAGGGAGGCAGCCAGATAACAGGATTAATGATCTGAGCCTGCGGTTCAGGTTTCATGCCTAGTCGCGGTATGAATCAGATGTGACCCTGCTGACTTGGTTGCAGTTATTCCAGAAGGGCAGGGGTTTAATGAAAGGTGGAATTGAGCCTCCTGATCTCAAGGAGACTGGCTTTCTGGGCATGATTAATTTTTCCAAGTCAAACAGATCTTTTGGGCCAGTGAACAAGTCTTTGTTCAATGCTGGCAGGGACGTGTTAGGAGGAGGAGACTTCCCTGCTCTGGGCTAGACCCCTTGGGGCCTGCTTGTCTCAAATTAGGATGTTGTTTATAGGTGACGAGATGTTCATTGCGTGTGTGAGTCGTATTTGACCTGCTGGTTTCAGGCTGGGAGTGTTTATTAGGGTTGGAACTGCACAATCTGGGCTGCATCCTTCGTGATTGGGGTTTTTTTTTTTGTTCTGCTCAGATGCAGTTTTTTAACTTGTAAGAAATACTTGAAGCAGGGTGAGAAAAGGGGGGGATTTTTTTTTTTTCTTCCTAACTGAATCAGTTTCCTGAGCCAGCCTGCTGTAGGGCTGCCTGAACTGCAGGGCTGGTGCAAGGGCTTGGGCAGGGGCAGGCGGTGGGGAAGGGACCACTCCTCCTCTGCAGCGGACACGTCAGTGCTGGATAAAGTGTCCCTGCAACCGCACGCAGCAAAGTCCTGCTGCACAGAAATGCTCAGGAGGGCTCCTGCAAACTCGGCTGGACTCCCTTTCGCCCTCATCTCTTGGAGGTTTTTCTATCTGGAAAGGCTGAAGTGGTGCAAAATAGCTGTTCCCAGAGCCTGGAAGGGAGCCACGGGTAGCAGGCTCAAGCCCCAAAGTATGCATGTGAATGTAAATTGTGAACACCTCCAACGCGCAGGCTGTTTGGATCCATGGCTCTAGCCTTGGCCTCCTTTCATGATGATCAGAAAGGGGTGGAAAATATTTATACTAACAGATTGTGAGCAGCTGTTTTAATGAAGCATTTATGTACTAGGCAAACTTTAAATTGCCCCAAAATGGGACACATGTGTTTTATAAATACACCATTATGAAGAATTGGGGAGTAAGAGATCCTGGATCCAGAAGGCTAATCCTCCTACACTTATTTATTTTAATAAAGAGTTTATATGTTGGAAAGCAACGGTGTAGAAAATAAGTGTAGGGCTTTCCAGAATGCAACCATGCTTCAAAACTGTGGCAGTGGAGGATTAACCTCTCTGGATCCAGCACGTATTACCTCTCGATTCTGCACGCCAGCCTACTTAAAAATGTTTCCAGCCCGCATTGAGCAAGAAAATACCGATCAGGTATGGATCCCTTCCCATAGGAAGATAGCATTTAGAAGATGGATCTATTGTGGTTTTGGATCCAAATCCAAGCTTTGAAATACTTTCAGTTCTGTTTTCTTAGCAGAAGATTAAAGGCGAGGAGCCTAATTCATGATGTCCTATCATGTGCCAAATTCCAAAGTGCATTTCTTAAGCAAGACTGTCAACTGCTTGATGCTGGTGCAAGTCTGCTAGAAAATAAATTGAAGTAGTGTCCTCTTTATCTGCATGTCAAGTAGAAATGCAAAATGCCATTTTTGGAAATACTTCCTCCCACCAGTACTACTACCTTCTCCAGATGGTAGTTTTTAATTCATAAAAGCGCTGGTAGGAGCACAGGTGAAATGCATGCGGAGGTGTACATGCACTCACTCTGCCCATTAAAACTAGAGGTCCTGCCTAGAAAGTTTTTGAGTTAAAGTTTGCTTACTTATTCAAATAGCATGTGGCCCTGCTGATCTGGGGAGGTTGTCATGGTTATCCCACATCAGCTGATGTCATCTCCTTTTCTGTAGAAATAGGCGCTTTTCAGCTGACCAGTTCAGGGTAAAGCTGTTTAAAATGCGAAGGCAGCCAGAGCAGCTCGCCGGGGTCTCCGCTATCGGGGAACACATAAAAGCTGTGAATCAGACGGCACTGCTAAATTGTAGAGGAATTGATGGGGAAACCAGTATGGACATGCTTGGATGGGGCAGACCCAAAGGTATTGTGGGTGCACAATGGTGGCACTGAGGAGAACGGCAGAGATTGGGATCGCTGGGGAGGCTAATTGAAGCAGTTGAATAGGAGGAAGGAGAAAGGCAGTCAGAAACGTACAAAAGCACAGAAAAATGAACCGCAAAGTTGTTTGCCTTGTGACTTGGGGACTTTAAACTAGGATAAGGGTGCTGAGTGACAAATGGCTTTGGGATGTTAAATGTCAGGTCTGAGGGTCTGTGGCTGGCATCTGTATGTCCAGTGTTTGCGTCTTGCATGAATAATGGCGTTTTGCTGGTGGGGAAGGGCCCTTCACAGCGCACCGCTCCCGACACTCCTGCTGAGCTGCGTGGCCCCGGCGTGCTGCCAGGGAGAGCAGGGCAGCCCCGTGGAAGCAGCCCACCCGCAAGGCAAGCAGTGCCCGCTGCCCTACAAAACTCGCTGGGGACCAAAAGTTCGTGGTAAGACTCAAGAAAGGATGCGAGCAGTCTCAGAAGCTCCCTTTTGGGGATAGGATGGAAGTGGTAAGGGATATAAGCGACACCAAAAAGCAGGTGTTAGGGTGTTCTTGCGCCAGTTTGTGCAAGAAAAGCAGCTGGGTCTACTTCAGAGGTGGGAGAAGCCCTTGGACAAACCATAGCAGAAACTGGATGTGGTGGTTCCTAGGTCAGTCAGGTAACCTCGTTTTCCTTGGTGCCTGTTCCTGGCATGGAAATAATGTTGAGAAGCAGTTCAGAGCTGGAGCAGTGCAGCCAGGAGGATGCCTGCTTGAGCTCTCTGGTATTTGGTGAGGGTTGAGTCCCTGCTGAAATTTGGAGAGGCTCTGGAAACTACAGAACTGGTAGGGTCCAAATATTCTTCTGAGGTCTATTCCTTTATCAAATGTGTCTGAAATGGGCCATGAGGTTCAACAGCTTCAGGGGAAGAGTGGTGGGAGAAGAAGGGACAAAGAAGTAGGCAGCGCTGCTGTGTATGACTCATTTTCTTAGGAATCCTGGCTGTAAAAATAACATCCCTACTCATCGTTTTACAAATGCTTTTACAAGCACTTAAACATGGGATGTGAATGTTAAGTGTTGACCAAAATGCTCTGAGCATGAAAGCTTCATTAATCTGGATGAAAACATGTAAAATGATAAGATAATCTGTACTTGCAGTCACAGCACTGTAAACTGATCGCTTGGTGTCACACCAGTGCAAATGGGAGCATATGCTGTTTCTTTTTTTCCCCTCTGTTATGGCTGGAGATCGATGTCCAAACTTATGCTTTCAGGCTGGGAGTTTTTTTTTTGTTTGTTTTTTTTTTTTCCTGGTAGGGAAAAAAAAAAAAGGAGATTCAGCCCCTGGAGGAAACCTGATCAGAGACACGCTGACTTGTACACACGCTCCCTGTCACACCAGTGCAAATGGGAGCATATGCTTTTTCTTTTTTTCCCCTCTGTTATGGCTGGAGATCTATGTCCAAACTTACGCTTTCAGGCTGGGAGTTTGTGTTTTTTTTTTTTCCCCTGGTAGGGAAAAAAAAAAAGGAGATTCAGCCCCTGGAGGAAACCTGATCAGAGACACGCTGACTTGTACACACGCTCCAGGTCTATTGATCTCCCCCATCCCCTCTGCCCTCTCTGTCTGTAGGTTATAGAAACAATGTCTGTCAGCAGCAACTCTGCTTTCTGTGCTGGTTATTAACTCCCTGGCAGAAGGGAGTCTGCTCTCCCTTTATGGGGTCCCAAGACCCACAACGAACTTAACAAACCAGAGGGAATACCTCCAGGAACTACCCATTTGTACACAAAGCCCAATGTTTTCTTAAAAAAGAATTAAGTATCAGGACTCTATAGCTGTGAAAGGATTGACCAAATCTAATGAGAAACACAGAAAAAGTCTGATGTTTGAGCAACTATCAAATGTGTTTTCTTGCAGAAGCTCAGAGTGCAACCTGTTGCCTGTCACCCTTTGTTTTATGACTTTGCACAGGAGAAAAGAATCATAATTTTGTCTGCTGGGCAGGCAAATATTGAGAAAACTTTATCCTACTGGGACAAATCCTGTGAGAAATCGAATTCCTTTGGCTTTCTTTGCCCTCGAAGTTAAAGATTGCTTCAGCACCACTCCAAGGCACTTTCACCAAAATCTTAACCTTGTGCCAATGGTATCGGTAGGAAATCACAGCGGCTCACTCTGTGGTTCTTCAAATTCCTGTAGGGAGGATAAGGGCATAGTCCTGGAGATTTTAAAACACGGAGGAGCAAAGTTGCAATCTCCTTATTCTGTGTGCCACAAATATAAACTATTAGACACCTTTGCTTTGACTTCTAGTGTTGAACTGGGCTCTATCCAAGGGTCTGACAGGGTCCTCTCCAGCGCCGCAATCCGCTCACACTTGTGCCTCAGCATAGAACATTATAGTTTTGTTTATTTGCAGGCAGCTCATCCTGCCCCTTCAATTCACACGCTTCAGCTATGTATTAATAAATTGCTTTTGATCTTAGAATAGTCATAGTGTTGGTATAACTTCAGAGGGTTCAAGGGTCTTTATT
>NW_010540202.1:7192-26666 GCF_000687285.1 Phaethon lepturus | reverse complement strand
GCTGTTGTGAGCCCTAAAAAGCAATATATCATAAAACTGAGCTGGATCTGGGGTGGCCCTTGAAATTCAGCATAGCTTTTGAGTAGTGTAACATGCTGTTTATTTCCATTCCCCACATCACCAAAATGCTTCAGAAAAATGCCCACTCTCTGTTCCCAAATTCTTTGCTTCATCTGGCTCCTTTGTGCTCAGGAACGTCGTGTGGTTGCGGAGGTGATGCTTCTAGGGGTCTGTTTGCCTTGCGAGAGTCCAGCAGACAGTAGATTCCTGGGATCTAGCCAGTCTCTGCTCTCCAGTTGCTTCTCCACTTGTTTTCATGTAGGACATGCCAAGGAGAAGCCAGCAGAAGGAGATCTGCAGTACGTGGGTCTCTGGTAGCTTTCGAGCCGTGCATGGCGCTCTGTCCACGTCCATGCCGGAGCACGTTTGCTGCAGCGTTTCCCAGCAGCGCAGGCACTGGGATGGGGATGGAGTGAGGCTGAAGGTGGCTAACGATGCTTTCAGAGCTGCAAGGCACGTTTCCATTGCCAGACTTTACCCAAGTCTGAATTTCATGGTAACCTTGTATTTCTGGAAAAGTATATCTACACCCCAATTTTCATCTGTTTTATGAGACAGAAATCACAGGTGAGGTTGAGAACAGAATCTGGATCCTGATCTGTTCTACAAAATTTTGGGGAGTGTCACTTAAATCCACAGTTAATCTCTGCAGTATTATGTACGGTGAGCTGTGGAGATTCAAGAACCAACCCCACAGTTAGGAAGATCTCCTGGCATGAACTGAGCACTGGTTCAATGGTGGGCTCAGCCTTACACAAGTAGCTTCATCCATGGGCTGAATCGAATCTCTTCTCTTTTGCATTGTAATGGCTGAATTCTGATCTCCTATTTTGACACAATTGCTTTTCACAGAACAATCACATTTCATGTGCACCTATTCCAGACAAGTATTGATTTGTGTTTGCACAAGGAACATTCAATTTACCCAAGTTTGAATTTCATACAGATTCCCTGGCTGATGCCTTAAAGGCTGCAAGTCCTCAGAGCAAATCTGGAATCGGTTTGGTGCGGGCTGTTGGGTTTTAAGTAGAAACCAGGTGTAATTGTA
The DNA here is from genome assembly GCF_000687285.1 of Phaethon lepturus. Taxonomy (NCBI): domain Eukaryota; kingdom Metazoa; phylum Chordata; class Aves; order Phaethontiformes; family Phaethontidae; genus Phaethon; species Phaethon lepturus. The sequence continues at coordinate 25,558 of NW_010540202.1, read as the reverse complement.
AGCTGTTGACCAAACTTTTCTGGTTTTTTGATCCTACCTAAACAAGCAGGAATTGAGAAAATATCAACGTGAAACTCTCTGAGCCTAAACCTGAGCACAGCCTGTGTCTTCCCTGATTTTGACTTCTGACAACAAACAGTAAATCATGTGGTATCTTCACGTTGTAACTGGGGATTCAGCTGGATCACTGAGTTTTAGACAGCATTAAATGGAGATTGGACTAGAGGCTTTGGAAAGGTGAAAGATTCTTTGGGCCTGTATTGAGACCCTTAAAGTCTGGCTCCTGCTGCCAAAAACTGGGTCTAATATATTATTTTGTCTGGCTCTCTGTTTGGAAAACTGCTTTTGGCTGTCTTTCCTTTACTACCCCTTCAGATGGAATATATGATATTCACCCTGTTTGCTATACATGTCGAAATTCCTGCTAGCGTTTCTGCTTTCATTCGCCTAAAATATTCCAATTAGATACAATCAGTGACTTGGCATAGCATGTTTTTTTGAAACTCTACTCCTTCTGCCTAGGCTCCTCTTCACAGCGTTTCCTAATTGGTGTGAAATCTCCCTCCTCGCCCTGTAGCCTGTGTCAAAGTTGCTCTTCTATAAATTGCTGTGCCGTGTCCCCGGCCCTCGTTAAGCAGAGATGGGGGCTGTGTTCAGTCCTTCGGGGGCTCCCTTGAGCCTGCAAAGGCATCTCCTGTTTCAGCATCTGGCCTTCCTTCAGGGGAGTCACACGTATGGTTCTCCTGACCTATTGCCTTGTTAAGCTGAGGGTTCGTTAACCTGTAGTAAGTGTTTTTTTGTGTATATAGCTACTTCTTGATTCTTGTACCCACTGAAGAAATTCAGTCTGCTTTATCTGTTAATCTATGCTATTCCTCCTGTGTGAAAATAAGTTCAGTTACTGTAGGTAGCTCCGTCCTTTGCTGTGCAAATGTTCCCGTGCTCTTTTCTCTGGTTGACTGTAGAGTTTCTTCTTGGGATTTTTTTGATTTCCCATTTACATGCTTTCTTAGAGCTGTAGAGCAAATGGTTTACTCCCAGTCAAGTTGACTTTGTTTCCATTTTTTTCCTGAATGAATATGAGCCAGGATCCCATGCAGGGTTTAGCAGCCTAATTAGCATTGATTTCACCCTGATGACATGGTCCGTAGTGCCTGTGCAACCGGAATTGGAAAGGGGTGCCAGCTGGGCACCCCAGGATTGCCCCATGTGCGCGTTGGTGTGACAGTGGTGTGCTGTCCCCACTCTGCCGCTGCCCAGCTGTGTGACCTTGGCCAAGTCACAGGACTGGATCGGGAATACTGGAAGTCATTATTTTCCTCCAGAAAATTTTGCCCGCAAAGTTTCAGACATCAAAGATGAGGCCTTGAGGCATGACTATAATCTCAGTTAAATAAGCGACCACAGAAATAATTTGGGTGTACAGTGTGCTGTTGTGGAGCAGTTGCAGTGTGTTTATGCTGCCAGTGAAGGGGAAAAGAAATGAAAGTGGGGTTTGTTTGGGTTTTTTTGTTTTCTGCTTGGGGTTTTTTTTTGTTGTCCTTTAAATGGTTGGCTCCCCCAAGCCTCTGAGTAAGGCAGCGCGCAGTCCCACGGCTGCTGGTCACCATTTTCCTACACTGGCTGGACACTTCTGAGGAAGAGGAAAGAAATCTCTTGGCAGCAAATGCTGAGTAACCTATACTTAGGGGACAGATTTCTTCTTAATCCCTTAAAGGAAGGGTTGGTTTATGGCTTGAAGGCTGAAGGCTTTCTAACCCTGACAAACATAAGCCTACCCGGTGTAACGTTAGGTGCTGCTGTCTTGACAAACATAAAAATCCTGCTTTGATTTCTGATAAGCAACGAGTCTTGAGGGAACCATGCGCCGGTGAATAATCCAGATCGTCTGGTTGTTGCGTAAGGGCCTGTATAAGAAGATGTTGTGGCAGCAAGCAGGACGCTGTGTGGATGCTAAGTGGTGTTTAGGACTTGTTTGCTGACAGAAGAGAAGATCGCAATGAGATAGGTGGGTGTTGCAACAGCGGGTGGCATAAGGGCTGTTTGTCCGTGTAAACAAAACTCCTACAGCAGGCATTCTGCAGCGGTAGATGTGGGGGTTTGGAGCTGCTAGATGTATTTTGTGCAAACGGCTTTAGAGAAGGAGCAGGGCCGTTTGTTCCCGTGAACTGAACGGGTTTGCAGAGCACCTAGGCCAGGGCACGCTGGGCTGCGCTGGGGCTCTGCAACAAAAGCGGTAATTTAGCGCTGATGGAGTTAGGGCAGAGGTTGGTGTGTAAGTTAAACATGACTCATTAGTCACAAAGCACACTGGAGATTAAAAAACCCTCGTGAGATAGGTGGTCTAATTAATATTCCTCCAAGTCTCCCTTGTTATCAAGCCAGCTGGTGCCTAGGAAGTGCCTTTACTGGGCTGCCACGTCAAGGCCATGCTCTGCCATGTGCCACTTCTGCCGAGCATCCCCGGCATCTGATTCATGGGCAGCATTGGGCCCGTGGTCCCCGTCACCTGCAGCTGACCTGTTACTTGTGCAAAGAGAGGAGCAGGGGACACCCAGGGGTTTCTCTTCCCTTCCTCCTGCAACAACCCCCCAGTGGCTTTCTGCCCCCACCTGCCAAGCAAGCCGGTGCAGACCCCGACCCACCAGCCTTCAGGAGGCAAGGTCCCAAAGGAACTCCTCGGGGGGGCAAGTGCAGTGCTGAGCAGCAGGCGTCTGCAGGACAACACCCTAAATAAAACCCAGAGACCACGTCTACTTATTCTAGCCCATGTCTTCTCCTGTAGTGACCTATCAGGCTTCTTTTCTGTGTCAGAGACTTAAGGGAGAAGCCTTGATGTTCTCCCCTCTGTTTTGGGCAAGACTGCCTCTTTCTACTTGCAGTTGAACTCAACTATGGAAAAAAAAAATAATTAAAAAACCACGCACACAAAAAAAGGAAAATTTTGGGCTGAATCCGGAGTGTGTTGCTGTTCAAAGTATTCACCCTTGTATTTGTAATGTGCACCCTTTGGGGGCAACAGGAGAATTGGTGCACTTTGACAGGGTCACTGTAGGTATTAAGCTCCAGTATAGAGAAAGATGATAATCTTTGGCTTGGAGGAGTTGATTGCACTGCTGGTTTAACAGCCTTCTATAACCTGCAGAGCAAATGTATTTGCTTTGGCTGCTGAACAATCTAAACACTCCACCGAGAGCTTCGGCTCTGTTGCACACAGTGGATTTATCTGCATTTGTTTCAAAGCTGTGTCAAAGTCGCAGCCAGTGGCTCCTCTGGCATAATTTCATCTCCATCTGTCCTAACAGGCAGTCAGATACCCCCGGGTGCAGAGGGCCTCGACGAGGGGCTGCGCATCCCTACAGCTCGCCCAGGCCATCGGCCATGGTTCAGCCTGACTTACACACACCTCACCCACTCTCTCTGCTTTAATTGCTCTTGGCTACACCTCCAAAGGGATTGAGGTGGGACTGAGGTGCTCTGGTCCAAAAGTCCTAAAGCCCCCGGAGACACTGCCGGTGTGTTGGTACTCGACATCCAGCACTGAAGTCCCTCTGAAGCTGAAGTTTTGCAGGTGGTGTGCACAGGAGCTCCTTGTCTTGACTACGTCGAACTGCTTGGGAAGCGCTTGCTTGGTGAATAGGGAGCTCTCAAGCATGCCTCAACTGTTGGGTTGCTGTCGACTTGTTGGGTTGATGGTTGGACTTGATGATCTTAAAGGCCTTTTCCAACCTTAATAATTCTGTGATTCTGTGACTGGAGGCTTGGGCTGGCTGGTGGTCCCTTCCCAGGCCCAATGGGAACCCCTCCGGCCCTCATAGCATGCTAGTAAAGCTATGCTGTCCTGTGGTGAGTGGTGTTTCTTTGCTCTTTCGTCTTAAACAAACCCATATGCCACCCCTTCTCTTTCACTTTGTTTTTCTGAGTGTGCTGGAATATGGGTACGGAAGGCGCGAGGCTTTCAGAGCAGGGATCAGCGCGCTGGGCTCCCTGCCTGCTGCCGAGGGTGGAAGCAAAACGAAGAGCGGGCTGTGTCGAGTGATGCTTCAAGTTGGGCTTGTGTGCAGCTTTCCAAGACAAACACGAGCCTGCCTCCCCGCTAGCCCTTCTCCCCCCAAATTCCCAGCGCGTGACTAGGAGCAGGGTAGCAGACGCTGAAGCGAAGTGCCAAACTCATTATTTAACTTTGTCGGCTCAGTAAAACAGTCTGATGTTGGTAGGAGGTTATGTTTTCATAGAGAAAGCCTTGGAGAAAATAAAACAAAACCAACTTCCCCCTCCCGTCCCAGGGCCTCATGGTTTCAGGTTGGGGCCAGGGCTGCTGACTCATCAAACGCGCAGGTGCCGAGAGCCTTCCCCCGCGGCGAGCGCCTCGCCGGCCCTCTGGGATGGGTTATAAGCTTTGTCCCCATTTTCACTGCAGAACAGATCCTGGATCACCTTATTCTTCTGGGTGCAGGCCCGCTGGTTTTGCAGTACGGTGCTTTGCGTCGCAGTCGCATGCGTCTACTCTAGCACATAATTTGGCCCTGTGCCTTTCTTCTTTCCTTTTTCTGTACCACAGGAAGCAGCGTCTATAAAATCCCTAATGATCCTGTCAGCTTTTATACATTTCCTGTCTTGCTTTTTAAACGAAAGAGGAAAACGTAGCACTTTTGACCTGAATCACTTTGGATGGCGTTTGCTGGATGCGGTATTAGTCACTGGTCTGCTTGGCTTCTCTCATCGGTGATGCCAGGATGGCTGTGTCTGCTTCCGCGTCCTTATCAAAGTCCTGGCAACTTTAACGATTTCCTTAACACCCCTTCTTCCCCGCCCCAATTCAGGGGGAATCTGAGTTCTGGTTTAAAAAGCTGCATGAGAAAATTGTTTTACCTTTTGGAATCAGAGAAAACCTGGAAAATGTGAATCTTTTTCACTCTGCAGACTAAATATCAGAAGGCAAATAAAAAGAACTTAAGCTCTGTTACTGAAGATGAAACAGCCTTGATTTTTAAGCTGAGCTAGGTTGGGTTTTCGTTGCCAGTGTCTTACTTGAGACTATGGCACAGGGCCCATACCCAGTGTACGTGCAGAATTACCTCTCTGCAGGAGGCTATCTGGTTTGACATATAACTTACAGCATTGTTGAGGCCATAGATGTATTTATTGGAGGATATAAGACATCCTGAGAGCTCTAACCATGTATCTGACGGTAGATTTGAATCCTACATCAATGCTGTCTATAGTTTTTGCAGTGCCGTTAGGAGCCAGCAATCCAAGTGACAAAACCTCAGTTTTCCTCTACCAATACCCAAGATTTTCAGGGTTTTTCCATGGGCAGCCCCCATCCGTGAGGCACATGGAGCTATAGTTGTGCTGGACAGAAACCCCTCAAAGCCAAGGGGTGCAACAGTTGATGGGTGATGTGTAACGGCAATCCCTGCTCATCCAAGGGACCATTTCACACCAGTGCTCATAATCAATTTTAGGAGGGTGGTTTCATGCAGCTCTTTGCAGGGTGTGCAGTGGGAGAGGGATTTTTCCTCCTAGAGTGCTCCTCGGTGTGCATAAAAGCAGCAAATTTGGACCAGTTTCTGATAAAAGATAGGGAGGACTGACTCTTGGATCCTCATTACCTTGAACCTTCCCAATGTTATTTCCTGCATTGGTGGAAAACTTAAAAATCCAGATGTCAACTGCTGAGTTGAAAGACGTGTTATTCCATTCTCTCTTTGCTGCTTTTTTTTTTTTTTTCTTCCTTCAGAAGCCTTCTCAGAATACCATTCCTACCCATGACTTTGTGAAACGTGGAGGCCAAGTGCCTGGAAACTATATAACTAGCATAAGGCCAGCTTCTGAGCTGACTTGCACACAGCATTGCAAATAAAAGTAACTGCTGGAGTCATTGGAGCTTAACCAGAGTGAAAACTAGTCTAAGTAAGCAGAAAATACTGCTCCGACTGCTATAAAGAGGTATTACTTGGTAGCATTTATGGAATCGCAATACTATAACCAGGTGCCTTGATCAAGGAAAAAAAGGGGTTGAGTGGTACATAAAAAATTTCAGGCTCACTTTCTTCACCTAAAATAGGGAGCGAGTGGCCAAGGACATCACTGGTTAAACAGACTATTAAATGAGCTTCAGGGGGAGCTGGATGCAGTTTTGCAAGGGGAAGGAATCAGGAGGACCAGCTGTGAGCTGGATATTTTGCAGTTGAGATGAGGTAATATGGTCAAATATGTGCCTCTGCGGGTGAAGTTACTTATTTATTCCCTTCAAAGTCTTTCCTATGTCTGTGCAGCCTGAAGATTATTTTTACAGTTAGTATCAGCCTGGCAGAGGCTGGACTTGCTCTCCTGCTACTGGTACCACTGGAGCGGCGGAGGAGCAGCGCGATTTGAAGCCCAGCTCGGGGCACTTTGATCGGCGCCTGCAGGATTCCCAGTGACCCAGAGGAAGTGCAGATTATCTTGCAGGCGCTTTATCGGGCGCTCGAGCTGAGGTTCCATGAAGCAAGTGAGAAAGCAGCTGGGCTGATAACTGCTGTGTTTGACCCTCTCGGCAGCCAAGAATGGGAGGGCTCAGGGGAGCTATGCTGAGTTTACCGGGCACATCTGTGCTGTGAGGGTGGACCTCAATCTGCCTTGTGCAGGGTGGGGTACCAGAGCATGATGCAGTCCCCCTGGGGCATCATGCTGTGTACGCATGGTCTGCTTTTTCTTTTAGTATCCTTAGGTGTTGGTTTTTGTTATCAGGACCAAGTGGAGGAATCTCTTGATGCTTGTCCAGCCTGCTCAGCTCCACTGAACTGGCCCCTGGGTGCCTGGAGCCTCCCCAGTGCCCCAGCACAGGAAGCCAAAGAGCTCCTGGGCTTTCTGCGGCATGTGCCGGAGCAAGGGATGCTCCCTGTCGCAGACCACAAGAGCAGTGGTGGTCTGTTTTGAAACCAACACTGGGCTATGGTGTGACACAGAGCCCTGAGAGACCCCCAACCCTTGCTGTGTTAACCCTGGTCCGCTTGGTGGGAGGCAGCCTGTGAGCAAGCTGGGGCCGGTTACCGGGTCTTTGCCGACAGCACGGGCTGATTCCTGTGGGCCAGGCATGAAATTGTGTACAATGCTACACAGAATGGTGTTTGACACCCGCTAGCAATGGGGAGGCACCAGTGCTGTGTTTCTAGGGTGATTTAACAGCTCTGGAGTCACACATCCCTCTGACTCCGGTGCTGCGCTCTGTGTCGTACCTAATGTCCTGGTCTGGCTGTGCCATCCTTTCCAATGAGCTCCACCGCTCCTCTTGGAGCTGGGCTCCTGCCATCTATCATGTCTGCTCCAGGAACGAGGGTGTGAAAGTGCAGGAGATGGGCCCATCTCTGTAGAGCAAAGATAACGGCCGTGGTGGTTGCGCCCATCCTTTGCACCAAGTGGAGATCAGCTAGTTGGGTCTCAGCTTGGGTTTACACTCTGGAAAGTGGAAGATGGAAAAGATTGTGCTCCTGTTGCTGCATGTGCGCTCTGGTGTTGGGAAACATGCTCAGCGCTGGAGAATTACCCTTCAAGGAGCCTTTCAGCAAATTTCAGACTTGAGCGGGATGAAAGGAGTCTTCTGCGAAGCGTGGCCAAAAAGGAGGGGGAGGGAAGGCGAGAGAAATATTTTCTTTGAGATTCTGCTTTCAGAGACTTGGGGTTATCTGGGTTTGGAACATTTAAATACAGGGAGAAGTCAAAGAAACAGAAGACGTCACCAGGCCATTTTGATGCAAGGCGATTTCTTAACACGCACAGATAGCTCCTGACTTTAGGAGATTTACCCGTACTTGGCTTAAAGGCTGGCATTGGAAAAACCAGCAGCGTGGTCAGGTTTCTTACCAGGGGGTTTGGTTTGCAACCCCATGTTTGGCAGGAGATGCATTTTACTGGTCTTATACAACCCGATCTTCCCAGTGCCTCTGAGCTTTCCATCACACGCCTCCTGCTCCCCTCCTCCTGCCGTGGCCGATGCCTCTGTTACTCGATGTTGAGACCTCAAGCACGCTGGGATCTATACTTCAATCCCATTTCCAGTTCTTACTGGACCCTTTGAGGTCTCTTCCTTCAAGGGCTCCTTGCATGGGAGTCTGACATGGGTTGCCCCGTGTGTCTGGTGCTGCTGGCTGTTGTGTCCCCCGCCAGCCTTGCCCCTTGTCACCAGCTCGCGGGCATTCTTGGGCTGCCTGGAACAACACATCAATGCCCTGGAAAGCAGCAGGAAAACAGCAAAACTCATGGTGGAGCTTTATTTTTCTTTCTTGTTTTGACAACCTCTGGGAAGAATCTAGATGAAAACAGAGGGGCCACAGGAATGGTTGAGGAGGGATTTTTCTGCGTGGTGGTTTTTTAAGAGAGGATTTGCCAGGAAAGCCACCCACCTGTTCAGACAAGGCCTCAATTGTGGTAGACGGTGGCGAACAACCGAGTATCTGTGTTCCCCTCCAGGAGCCGCGGTTCCTGGGTTATTTTTAGCAGACTTGCACACCTCTGTTTATTTGCTCTCCCTGGTGCACATTCCTCGGTCCCTGCGACTTCCTCCGTAGCGCGGCCGAAGCCAGCGGCAGAGAGGAGCTCCCTGCGAGCGCACGCTATTGCCAACGGGAAAAGATTGAGATACTGGGTTTTAGCCCAGTACCCGTTCACTACAAATCACAGCAGTGGGCTTTGCTTCTGGGGGTCCCTGAGTCATCTCCTTTCACAGTGATGATGCCCCACCGCATCTCCCATGCGTCTCTGGATGTTTTTGGAGCTTAGGGAGGCTGTATCTTCATCTGCTTTGCATTTCCTTGGATGCTGCTGGTCTATCAGCTTGTTTTGTTCTTAATGGCAAACTGCTGCTCCGCACGGTCTCCAAGACGAGGGAGGTGTTTAGTCTGCCACAGGTTTTTTCTGTGCTCATAAAATAGGGAGAGAGTAACTGATGTCTTGGGGGTAGAGGGAAAGGATTTATCAGTACAGAAAATCGGACTGGTCTGAGGGAATTTCATTAGATGTGGATGAGTCCTTAAGTGGTAAAAATAATCAGTCTGCTGCATAAAACAAAATCCTTGTGGATTTAAGCGTTGATGTCGGCGTCTGGCTATCAGTGTGGGCTCCTTACCACAGTCCCCGAGAGCCTCGTCGATGCTGGTGTGCATCTTCTCAATGTGCCTGTGAAATAGGAAAGGGATTTCTGATCCTTGTCATCAGAAAAAGCTGAGAACCAGAGAGATTGTTGCCTGTCTGCCCTGCGGGACAGGTCAGGCTCCCAGGGCCACCCCGGATCCAACAGTTTTGGCTTAGCCTCTGTGACCTGCCCAAGGTCATGCAGGAAAGTCCATTGCAAAGCACAGACTTTCCGTGTAGGAATACTTAATCCCTAGGGACCATCCTTCCATTTCCTTCCCTTTGCTGCAGTTACAGCTGACTTGCTCCCGGGTGGGTCTCTGCTCTTTTCCTCTGTGCTTAGGACATCATTACTCGTTTGCGCAGGTAGGAAGGCTGTTGGACAACTCCATTTCCTTTCACTCTGCATTTTCTCTCTGGGTTTGTCTTAACCGTTGATCTAATGCATTTTCAATGTGAGCCGGCATTCCTTATTCCTTATGTCGAGAACTTTGGCCATTGCAGCATGGTCACTCGGGAGGGTTTAGTGGTTTGAGGATCAGCTTTGAACTATTATTTGCTCATGAACAACAGCAAGACTGGCTCAGCCCTTCCTTGCTTCCATCAGATCCAGCTCCACTGAGTGACAGGAATGCAGCATGTGGACTGGGTCAGGCAAGACTAAAACCAAAATGACTTTTGCTGGGGATTTCCTTGGTGGCCTGAAACCTGTAATGATTCTGCTGCTATCAGAGCTGCTCGGTGGGAGATGTGCCCGTTGGCCTTCCTGCAACTTAATGTTGGCTGATGGGAAGGAGTATCTCAGAAACCAATGTCTGGGCAAGTCTACATAATATTAGCCTCTGGGTTGCTCTGCACATCTCCGACTCAATACCCTGAGTTGAAACTTCCCATCTTGTTTTCTTCTGTGCCACGCAGTTGTCTGGGGTGGGACCTACGCCTGGCAGGGGGGTCGGCGGGGTGCAGAATGCGAATCTGAGTGGTGTGTGAGGAACAAACCCCAAAGTGCGTTGGGATACGGTTAGGATGCAGCCTAGGCTCAGTTTGCAGGAGGTTATGGGATTGCTGAGGTGTTTCTATTGGAAACGCAGTACAGTTACACTGGCTGTAGCGTATGGCTTTGTGTGGGAATACCTGGGGAAGAGAAACAGCTGCTGGTAGAGCACCTCACTGGTTTCTTGTCCTCCTACCCGAGACAAAAGCAGCTTTTTCTGGGTTGACTGAGTCCTAAGCAGACTTTGCATGTGGATGTTGTTGCACTTGGAGACTGTTGTCTGTTTTCAGAGAAGCTGATGACCTCTCACATCTATCTTAACTGTTGGGTGGTGATTACTTGCACTGGTCTCAAGGCTCAGTATCAGTATCTAAACACGAAACTATGACAGTGATCCTGGTGGCGCTGGGATTAGCAGCATCTCTCCTCTCCTGCCGCCTACCACTTGCAGTCTCGCAGAGTGGAGCTAGAAACAATGGGAGCAAATTCCCCATACTGCTTTAATATGGCTTGGCCATGAAACTATGTACACTCTAACCAGCTTGCTGTATGTTAAACAAACAGGGAGACTCCTTGTTGTAGTGAAAGCAGGACCATTAATAACGTTGTTTATAGTGTGCTTATTTGCTGATTTGGAGGTCAAGCATGTTTGACATTCCCACTGCTCAAAGGGGGCTCGCTTAGCAAGGACCTCTGCTTTGCATCGGACACATCTCCTTTTTTTGCAAACCACATCTACATTTTCCTGAGAAATGTTTACAGTTTAGAGGTCGCTGACATAATTTTAAACATCTGCTCAGCTCAGAAAGGGAGAGATTGTAATTGTTTTTGCCATGGCCCTCTTAAGCCTCAGTTATTTCTTTCATGCACCGTGATTCATGTGTCACACTCTTGCTTGCTTCGAGCATCTTGAAATGCGCAAACAACAATTACTTCAGAGCCAGCGACAGCAAACAGCTCAGCACCTGCCGTTTGCATGCTGTTCCTGTGACTTTAAAGTGGACTTTTGAAATTAATTTTTCACGTGCATGAAAAGCCCAGCCTTGATAGTGCAGGGAAAGGAGGCTTTGCCTTCAGCCTCCTGTGTCAAGCAAGCAGGGTAGATCTGGACACAGGCTGCCTAACTTCAGACGTACTTTAAAAGGACCAGCTGGGGAGATCACCTAGCCAGCTTTCTGTTGGCCGTTGGTCCTACGGAGGTCTTCCACCATGTCATCAATAATGGAGACACCTTTCAATAGCTGGAGCGTGGTTATAGCAAGAGCCCCGGTCTCTGCCGATGCTTTGATGGCTGGCTCGTCTCTGTGTGGTGAGGTTGAGGGTACCGGCAACTTTGTCCTGGCTCAGCATGGCTCTGGATCAATAAGAAGAGACGGCAGCTGTTCGGAGCTTTGCTTTCTTACGTTGCTTCAGGAGCTGGCAGCCGGGATAGCTTCCGAAAACTATGGCTGAACTAGAAGTGGTTAAAAATATGCCTTTCCCTAATGTTTGTGTACTGTGCTTAACGCTCCTTTATTCCTCTGTCTGCTAAATGGGACTGTCTTACTCAAAGCCTGAAATGGAGGTGGTTTGATGTGATCTTGTCTATGAAAAACGGCTGATGACAACGGTGAGTGATTTACAGAGGTAGCTTCTATTTTTTGAAAATAACCCATTTCTCTGCGAAGCACACCACCAGACAAACAAGGCAGAGGAAGCGGATGCATCGTCGATCTATGAAACAAACTGGGCTGCTTTTCAAATATGAAAGAGATACCCAAGGGCTGCCAAAATGCATTTTGGTGAGGAAAGCAAGATGACAAGCTGCTCTTACTGTAGAGAGAACAGGCCAGGATTCGGAGCTCAGTCCACCATCCCCAGAGAGAAGTACACAGAAATGTTGAGACGCAAATTTCTATAACGAGCAAGTTTGCACCCCTGCCCCAAGGGGAAAGAACAAGTCCCTGTGGGATTCCACCAAAACACAAGTCTGGAGATCTCTGTCCTTTGGAAATCTGGCCCCTCTTGTGGATCCTGCCCTCTTAAGTTCCAGCTGTGAAGTCTGCCTTTGGAAACATCTGTGTAGAAGAGGGCAGGGATTGTTGGTCAGCCCACGCGCGTGTTCTGGCTGGGCAGGGTCTCTCTTCCGTGCAGTGCTGGGATCCAGGGTCTCTCTTCCTCTTACCCAGGTGCCGATTTTTAAAAAACACGTGGGGACTCTGTCTTGGAGACTTCCACCCGTGTTCCGCGTGCAGCTGGTCCCAGCCAAATGCATCCAAACCTCTCTGGGCCTGTGGAGACTTGCAAAGAGTGTGACCACAGAAGACTTGTTTCTTTACAAAACTTAGCTAAAAATAGGAAATGATGTAGATAGTGATGGCAGAATTTCAAGTTCTAAATAGTATTTTAATTTTATTTTAATCCTAGGAGAAAAGGATGGCGTGCTCATATGGGGCTGTGCGTATGTATGTTTCTGTGTGTTTATCCATCCATACTCACTCCTGCAGGCTAGTTTATGAACGCCTGAGCCAATTTCAGCAAAATCTGGCATTTTGATAGTGGTCTCGAAGATTTTTTTTAAGTCCCTAAAATCGTGTGGAAATAAGCAGCTCAAAAGAGAGAAACATTTTTATTAATAGCTGGGGTGAGGAGAAGACTGACATCTAAGCTTAACCCGTAGTTAGACAGTAGAGAATCCATACAGGGGGTTACTATAAATGCTGCAACCACAGAAGGCGTTTCGGTTGCAGCACATCCTTTATTGTGCACCAGAGAATCCAACCACAATGCAGAAATCCCCAGGAAACTACCCTGTGTTATTTCTGCTGCTTATAGAAAAACTCATCTGGTCTATTTGTTTGTTTATTTGTGTTTTGGTTTTTTATTTTATGGGGAAGCTGCAGGGCATGACGTTTTAAATTAGTATTATATTGCTATAGGAAATGGTGAGAAAGGTCACAGAAATATCCCTCACTTGGCAGCGAAAGACCTTTAAAACCGTGTCCAGGCTGCGCTCCACTGAGCGGGCTGTTGAAGATGTGCTGAAACGAGGCGTGGGAACGTGGAGCGGCGCGCTGGGCAGCCCTCTCGGGAGGTGAGGGGAGTATTTGGGAGGCTGACGTGGCCTGCCAGCACCACGCCGGGTATCCCTCCCCGGCTTTGCGTTCAGACGCTGTGCTCGCTGCCGTGCTGCTGCTCCTTCCCGAGGGGGTACTGTGCTAAAGGTAAATAGGGGCTGGAAGAATACAGGGTCCAAAGAGGGACGGGCTTTTCACACGCTATCGATGGTGGGGTTCATCTCGCCAGCCCGTAGCTGTCTACAAGATATCCAAGGCTAAGCTATTCGTTGTAAGATCTCCTTATAATCAGAATAAATAGGCAAAAATAGCGTAACCTGCCCCCCGGAGGTACCTTGTCCTAAGGTAGTGGGGGGTCCATCCTCTGGGCGTGATTGAAGTCCATGGCGAGCAGCAGAGCTCAGGGTGGCCTGTTTAGATTTGGGCATCTCACTTGTAGACATGCTGTAAGGGCAGGTGAATCTTACTCAAGCTGTTCTAGTCCTCAGTGGTGGTTTCTAGAACAGAGGTGTTTTCGTGCAGGGTTTTAGTCCACCTTGGCTAACACGCTCAGCTCCGGACTATGAGATCGAGACGATGAGCAGATATTGCCACCATCCAGCTGCTGTGAAAGCCCCACGCTGCTCTGAAGCTGAGGACAGAGTTAGGATGCTGCTAGATGGACCTTAGATCTGGTTTGCCTCTGAAAATAAAGGACAAATAACCTCTTGCACGGAAATTGTGATTAGGGCAAACACCTGGTTAATGGTGCGTGTGCTCTGAGGATGTTCATGTAAGGGAGATTTGACGATGTGCTTGGTGTTGGCTGACTAGTACCTGTGAACACTTTAGCACTCTTCCTAGTGGCAGCAAAGAGCAGAAGTTAGAGGAGATGTTGGAAATCCTGACTGGTAAGGGCTTGTCTCGTTATATTGACAAATAACAGTGATGTATTTAATTTTTTTCCTCCTTTGCTCTCTATTTGCTGATGTTCTCAGCACGGTGGGGAGGCAGTTATACTGCTGCCACTAATCAAGCCCAGCTGATTTTTGCAAACAAAGTTTCTGCTTGGAATTACAATGCTTTTCTTGTGATTATATTAAGAGAACATGGCAGCCTCTAATTCTCCTTTTGTCATTTCTATCTGTAGCTGTATATCCAAGCATGGGGGAGTGTGACCATATGTACACTCACTCTCTTATGGGTACTCTGCCCTGATTGTATTTTCACTCTTTCTATTATTTCTGCATGCTGTGACAGTTAGGAAATTTGCAGAAAGAAGCCAGCAATGTGGCCTGTTCTAGGCAGAGATGCTCTTTCTATGTGGGGACTGGGTTGTTGGAAAGACTGACACTTGTTTTTGACATAAAAACTGCTTTTGCTAACTCCAGACTGGCTTAGTAATAGCTCCGCAAGATCCTTGGCGGTTCCAAATACCCTTTTGCTATGCTCTCTGCAATTGTTTATTTTATGGTGTCAACTACTTTGTATTGTTAGGACATCGTTGCAGGCCAATATTTTACTTGGCAAAAATCTCCGAGTCACAAGCTCAGCCTCTCAAAACGTCCCACTGTGAGCGATCAGCGAAGCCTAAGCACGCTCTTACATCTGCGAAGGGCTTGCGGGTGAAAGAGGGGGATTAGCAAAGAGGTGATCTCAGCTGCTCGTGCTTTGCGTGCAGCGCATGGGGTCATCTAACAATCGTAACTTCAGGTGCTGCAGGAGGATGCTTGAGATTCCTCCCTGGTGTCTACAGCTGCGAGGTGCTAAAGCACACCACTCTCTGCTTTGTTGGAGGCTGGAGACCAAAACCAATCGGAAATGTGGAATTAAAACTTGTCTGTTACTGAATTTGTCATCCCTGAGGTGTGAATGCACACCCTTGCGTGTGCACACACACAGAGGGGCTCACAAACAGCAGCTGATTATTTTTAGGGACAGAGGCGGGTGGAGGTGGAGCTCGTGTTTGTGGATCTGGTCTTGTGAAGCTTCTCTTGTTAAAAAGGACTGAAACTCGCATCTGAAATGTGATGGGTCAGGTTCTCCTGGCAGGTGGAGGAATGTGTGGTACGAATTTGTGGAGGGGATTTTCTGAATGTTGAGATGACTCAGTCTGGATGTCTCACCACCATGCCCTTATTTAGACTTTGGTGTTGGAGCAATTATCGCTCTATTTTTATCGAAGTATTGGTGCTTTTTTTGTTGTTGTCAGGCTGTTGCATCTTTTTGCTCTGGATGAGCCTTGTACCTATTGTTTTACGGAGAAGCTACTGTGTCCTGGTGAATTGGAGCACAAACCTGTCGCAGTGAGTCGCAAGGCAGAGCATCCTGGTAGCCTAAACCCTAGTTGTAGGAAAGCCCCGTCCACCCCATAGCAGGCTACGCTCCTCATAACACTCTTGTCTGTGAGGAGCACAAATGGGCAAATCTCCTCAAGCTTCTTGGCTCCCCAGGAGCTCCTTCTCCAGTAAATGGCTTTTTCTGTCTTGCCAAACCAGGTCACTGACCGCAGCGATACCTGTGATGGCACTGGGACGGGGTGCCTCTGCACCCTGGTTTGGATGGTCCTCTGGCCATAGGAGGTCTCACAGATTTCATGAGGCTTGGCTAGGTAGCTGTGCTTACAGGCTTGAGCACTGCAGGCTAAACGGATCACCAGCAGATGAGTCTTAATTATGTAGGAACAAACCATCACAGCTCAGTTTTGTTAGTCAGAAGCAGGATCTAAGTCTGGATTGCCAGAGCAGCGGAGAGTGGGTTGTGTTTCATCCCAGGAGAATTTTGAGGGTTATTTTGGCGGAGCACAATGGAAAAAGCACGGACTGTGGCTGTCTTTGCAACTCTTGGCTGTGTGGATGACAAAATTTGCCTTCTGGCCTGCCAGGCCTTTTAGCCTTCATTAGCACAAAATTATTTTGGAGCCTTTTTTTTTTTTTCTTTCTTCTTTTCTTTCAGTCTCCTTCTGGCTAGTCTTTGTCTCTGAAGTCCACACTGATGGGAGCATCCAGCAGATAAGAAAATGGTGCGAGTTACGTTTTGCATCATCTATGGTTGGAATTTCAGTGCTGCAGGGTCAGCTATAAAATATCCCTGGAGGGTTGGTTGTGTTTTATAAGCTGGATGGCTTGGCTCACAGCCGTTTGATTTTCCAAACAGTATAAATCTATAGACATTTGCCTTTGGCGCAAAAAACCTCCCCACTTCGAAGTCAAGAATAATTATTTTCCCAGAGCCAAGGTCAGCAGCTGGAGTCAAATAATGGGATGAAAAAAGCCACTCTTGTTGCTTTTCACATGACTTTTTAAAAGTAATTTCAGTGCGTTAGCATCTGCCCCTCACTCCCATGGCAGCCCAGAGAGAGTTCCTTAACCCAGGTACAGCTCCCAGTATCCTTCAACGGGGAAATAATTTCCTCTAAAGATGAATGCCACTCATATAGCAACCTGGAAAATCACCCCCACCTTCTCCAGCTCTCCGAACAAAACTTTGGACAACCCGAGTTGAATTAGTCATAAATAAGGTTATACCGAGACAAAAGCCCAGCACATTTGTCGATGTGATCCATGCTGTTGTCAGAATGGATGTTTTGCAACACTTGCTGTTTTTTCACACTAACGCAAAGTCAGAGGAATAGAGGGGAGGAAAGGGAGGGGGAGAGAAAATGAGGAATGGTTTGGAAATCACCTTACGGTGAGCCGGGGGTTCTGCCATTGCGTGATTTGCATCCACCTGTTAAAGAGCTCAAAATCTGCTCCTGCCTCGCTAAGGGCATGTGGGTACGTCTGAGTGTGATGGGCTTGGGGTGATTTGTTGTCAGCCTCCCTGGGACAGTTTAGTTCTGCTTCTGGGCCCAGACCCGGGCCCAAATTGCTGTGGTGCAATGAACTGCCCAAGCCCAGCCAGCCATGCTGGTCCCCAGTGCAGGTGCCCTCCACTACGGGCACGTGCCGGGCTGTGAGACTTGGCTCTGCCGGCAGTGGCAAAGGCATGGAAAGCCCCAAGAAATGGCACACAGCCGGTATTCCCCCTGCCTAACGGTGGGAGTTTCCCTAAGATTTTCAAGTTAGCCCTAAACCTCACAATTTCTACTTTTTTTCTTTTTATTTTGATGGCAAGCTGGAAACAACGTAGTTCCCGTCCATTGAGATCTTTCTATTTGGATTCCCATCTTCTCAGGGAGAAATTCTCTTAGGAAGTAACTTGCACTAAAAATGGCAATTTAAGCTTTAAAAAAAGAAGTTAAATGAGAAAATCAGGGAATACTAAAACTCCTTCTGAAAATAATTTGGAGGAGACCAGGTCCCCGCTGTGCTCCTTCGGGGCAGCTGGAGCTCCTCGCTGGCCTCGGCGCTGCCGCGCGACGGGGCTCTCTCAGACCCTCCTGCTCTGCTGCTGTGGGCTTGGGGATGGGGCCCTGGACAACCCTCTCCCCCTGGAGAGAGGACTCGGGATGCCGGAGGAAAGTCCCCGGCTGCTGGCCCGACTGGCGGTTTGGGGGAGAAAAATGTCCACTGCATCTGTGCGGTGTATTATTAGCTATATCTAGCACGATTCTCCTTCTTGAAACTGTTGAATTTATTAAGGATTATTGTTTCAGGCATCCTTTCCCCCTGCTACTGGAAGCCCATTAACATGGAAAACAAACCCTGCTCTCTCTGAGCACATGGATCTTTTTGGTCTGGACCGGCTTGTGTCAGAGTGACGTCACCCAAAAAAACAGTAGGAACCATTTGACTGATATTCTGCTGCCAGAAATATTGAAGGTTAAAATAATTCTTGGCAGGGTTGCCCTCCCCTGTGGATCCCAGGTGCCGGACACGCCGATTCCAGCTCTGCCTTCGCTGCTTTGGCCTCTCGCGTGGCTGTGAAGCAATTCATGGCAGAGAAGGCGCAGGGCGAGGAGCCAGGGCTGAGGGGGACGGGCTGGGCTTGGGCCAGCTCGCCGTTTCCCCTCCAGCCCCGCAGCTCCACGCGCTCTCAGCTCGGCACGGACTTCGCCGTGTCCCGCTGGGCCGCGGGAGCCAGACTGGGGAGGCAGGCACCCGTGAGCCCTTGCCTCCAGGCCAGGACGGGGCTCCCGGCTGTGCAAAATGAGGAGAACTCAGGCAAAAAACAGATCAGACAACAGCAGCGAGATGCAAAAACGTTCCCCGCTGAAAACCACCGGTGGTGGCTGAGGGGAGGTGATGGGTACGGCTGGGGGGGCGGCCCCGTTCCGCCCCG
>NW_010540202.1:0-7143 GCF_000687285.1 Phaethon lepturus | reverse complement strand
TACGGCTGCAGGGACGTCCTCGTCCCGCGTAGGTGTGCCTTTTCTTCCCCTTTATGTGATCTGTACGGCAATATTGAAGGTGTCATTTGCTATATTTTTTGACGTGGTTAACGTGTTTCCCCTTGGGCTTCCTCAGTGCTAGTTGTATTCCCTGGGCAAACACTGGCCGTGTTCTCTTCTCAACCTGCTAAAAACTGACCCGTGGGGCTGCCGGGGGTATCAGCCAACAAGATGGGCACAAGGGGAAGGGTAACGGCTGAGGTGGCTGATCTCCCCGGAGACTTCGGTGAAAAAAACCCCAACGTTGAGCATGACCTTGGGTAATTCACTACTTCTTTCCTTGTCTCACTTCCAAATCTGTTAAACAATGAAAGAGTAATTATTTCTTAGAAATCTATCCTTCTAAGATAGGCCAACGTCTGAGTGATCAGCATTATTATGAATTTTAGAGGAACGGGCCCATTTTCGTGAAGCAGCCCGTTTCCTTGCCGGTGTAAATCCGGACAGCTTTGTCACAATCAGAGCAGAGATATTTTGCACCAGCTGGAGATGTGCCCCCAGACATCCGTTTCGCAGTTTTATGTACGGGCAGGTCATTTTGTAAAGTATTAATACAGTTTTCAAATTAATTGACTTCTTTGTGCAGAGACCTTTCAGATAAATGGGTACATCATGTTCCAGTTTAACACATAATAAAACTTTCCATCTTCAAAGCAATCTCCAAAGATTGCCCGATCAAGTCTCAAATTCCCCCCTGGGCAGCAAGCAAGTTTCATTAGCCTCATTTTACATAGCAGCAAACCGACACTGGGGTTCAGGCGGATATGTTGGAAAGCTGCCTCTAATTCTGGGTGCCTTCAGGTTTTATTCCCGTCCTCTGGTGTGCCGAGGGTGCTGTCACCCTTGCTGCCGTCATGAGACAGCGCTCGGTGAGTGTCTGATCTTCATGCTGGGACGCGGGAGGGCGATGGCAAAGCTGAGGGAGGAAAGGCGACTTGGGTGACGGATGCCTGCGAGCTGTGCAGTTGCTGTCAGAATTATTGTCTGACTGCACGATGGGTTCCCAGCTCACCCCAGACCGACCAGCTCCAGCAGAGCAGGAGAACCAGATCTGGAGATCTTAAAAAAAAATTTTTATTTTTTTTTTTTTCCACACTGGGCATTGCCCTTTGGGCTCTTCCCTGTAATTCCTGATATCAGATGAGGAACCGTCGCCCAAGGGAGTGAGGCCGACTGTTCACCCGCCTGTTTCTCCGTTGCTCTGCACCTGGTGTTGCCGTTCCTGCCTGTCCTGAGTGGGTGTATAATGGTTCCCACTCGCATTTCGCAGGCGCCCCGGGTAAACAAGGTGAGGGCTGGGATGGTCTGGCTCAGAGAGTTGAGATGAACATACCTTCCTGCACAGCCTGTACCAATAGTAGGTGCTTCGTATCCATGGGTCATTCCGTACCCAGATACCCACAGAGTTTCGCCAGTTCTGTAAGTGGTGTAACAGAAAAGACTCCAGTAAACACTCGGCAAAAGAGCAGCTCTCCTCGCCAGTCCTGCAGCCTGATGGAGGCATGGGTTTGTTTAAGAGGCTGAGCAGGATACATATTTTCCACATAGTAAGAACAGTGTTGAGGAGGTTTGTTCACTTCAGGCTGCCCAAGGTGTGCTTGTTTGCAGGTACAAGCCTCTCCAAACCAAGCAGGGCACCAAAGTCCTTTTGTTTCACATGGTGTGTACTTGGTGTGACCTTGTCCCACACTTCAAGCCTCACACACTGGTAATATTTCTTGGGAAACAAAAAGTTCACACCGTTTGTCTCCTTTGGATGGTCGCTTCTGATTTCATTTGGTTTTACACCTGTGTTGTACTAACAGAAGCTGAAATGGGAGTAGCTACAGTTCCACCATGGGCCACAGCTTCAGATGGGTTTTGAAGAGAGATGAACACAAGGTCTGTGCTCAACCTCAACCCTGATTAAGCCATCACATGTTGCCAGTGGGTTTTGGTGCTGTAGGTATGGAGCACACCTTCCAGTAGGCAGAGTGTGGCTTGTGGGGAAGCTGATGCTGGTAGAGGAGGAGATGAGGCTGGGGAGACCTGGGCTGCATCAGCAAAACACGGCGAGAATCCAAACTTTTTGACAAAATGACAAAAATCAAAGCTAGTTGAGGGAAGAGGATGCGGATGACTTAAAAGATACCTTGGCAGAGGGAGCCTGGGCCCAAGAACGGGGTAAATCAGATGGGTCTCCAATTGCGAAAGCCATGCATGAAGTATAGGACGTGGGACTTGGCGTGCAGGGGAGGCTAGTGGTCCTATTTGAGGTGTCTTGGTGTTAGCAGCCAGAACAGCCTATTTCAAGTTACAGTTGTTGGTCTTTTAAATTCACGGAAGTGCCAGCATCACTTGCGTTGAGTTAGTAGGAGCAAACTGTTCTCTGAACAGTAGTTTAATCACAGAATCCCAGAAACACTAGGTTGGAAAGGACCTTCAAGATCATCAAGTCCAACCATTAATCCAGCGCCACCATGTCCCCTAGACCATGTCCTGAAGCGCCACATCCACACGTTTCTTGAACACTTCCAGAGATGGTGACTCCACCACCTCCCTGGGCAGCCTGTTCCAATGCCTGACCACCCTCTCAGTGAAGAAATTTTTCCTAATATCCAATCTAAACCTCCCCTGGCGCAACTTGAAGCCATTTCCTCTTGTCCTATCGCTAGTTACTAGTTAATTACTAGTTAATGTAGCATTGGGTTTGATATGAGCATCTCTTTGAAATAGAATTTGATTTTAAAATTTTTTTTCCCTCCTGTGCTGTCAGTGGCGAAGCAGGACCAATTTATCTGCCCACTGGTAGAATCTTAATTTTAGGTACTGGTAAAACGTGCATTCTGCTCATAGGACTGTCTTTTCCACCCTCATTAATATTGAAATAAATTTTCCTACGACAGAGAAGACCAAAGAACTGTAAACATTGGACTAGAAGGACAGGAAGAAATGGTGCCACCCAGAAATTAAGTCCCATGGCTTTGGCTGGAATTTTAGCCTCATTCAAACAAGTGGCAAAATTTGCATCAGCTTCAGCTGAGCTGAGATAAACCTTAATTTATCATAGATCATAACCCTTTGCCGCTTATAATGCAAGTAGTGTGAATATGGGTTTCTAGGCTTCAGGCAAGACTTATTATGGGTTGGTTCATTACCAAAGCCAATTGCAAAACTCATATTGACTTCAATGCGACCAGGTTTGGGCCCTGAGGCAATCCTAGCCTTTTAGTCAGTCGGGATCAAGTGTTATATGTATTCAATACCTGATGAATCACCTCTTAGGATATAATTTTTCCCATTGCAGGGAAAGGGGTGTATGTGACAACCCAGTATGATCCTTCTCTCTTTAACTGTGAAGAAACTAATCCAATTAAATCTTCTGGCAACAGACCTCTGAAAAAACACTGGAAAAAGCCATGCCACGAACGTGGCAATACGCTGTAAAAATAGCTTTACACCGAAATGCTCTTTTATTACAGCAGTTGCTATAGTTTCTGGTTCTGGCAGGGATTCCCTCCGCATAAACCCTGGCTTTAAAGGGGGGTGTTGTAAGTCAGCTGTTGTGATTCACATTAGGCTGAAACTTGGCACCAGGACGTCCATACGCTAAACTCATCCCCTGCAGGTCTTCTGAGATTTCTCGAAGTGCGTGTGCGTGGCTTGTGCACAGGAGAAATATCAGCCCGGGTTCACCGAGCGCCCTAAAAGGCCCCTTTCTGGGTTACAGGCAGCGGAGCATTTTTGCAAGGCAGGAGCAGCGCCGAGAGCAGCCGAGGGCAGGAACGACTCGGTGTAGGCGCAGCCGTGTCAGCTGGAAGACCAGTGCGAAGGTCAGCTCGAAGACCAGTGCGAAGGTCAGCTCCTCTGTTTTGTACATTATATTCTGCTATTTCCAAGGTGACAAGGTAGAAAATGAGAACCCATATGTGTTCCTGGATCTCTGCGTCTCTGCACGACTTCCATCTGTCCCAAGCAGCAAGATGTGGAAGCTGCAGGGAAAAGGGGAGAGCAAAAAGGGCCTTTACCAGCCAGGTCTCTGCCTGGTTCGAGTGTGCTGCGTGGGCCGTGGAAGTGTCTGCAGCAGTAGCAAAGAAGGTGGGTGCAGAGACATTCCCCACTGTCACCCCAGCGTCGGTGGGGAGAAGCTCTGCGTGAAGCACTGGCGTATCTTCCACCTCTGGCGAGCCGTGCGGAGGTGCCGAGGACCGGCAGATGTTCTCTTGGGGCTTATTCAGGAGGACTGGAGACCAAGGTGTGGACAAAATGGCCAAAGTTTTCATTTCCTGCCAAGGGTTTGCAGTCATTTTTCGTTAGCAAGAAGCAAGCAGGTTTTTTTCCAGTGAGCACAAAGGAAGCCACCTCTAGAAATTTGTCCTGGCAAGACAAATAGTAAAGAAAAACAAAAAGAAAAGAAAAAATATCCAGACCTTGCCTAAACTGGAGTTCCTTGCCTAAACACCTGGAGTTCAGTGTGTTTTGTAAAGGTGGAGATACGTCACTGCAAGATGTCGGGTATCTAAAGCCTAGAAGTGAATGACTTGTTTGGGGTCACCGTACAACAGAGCTGAGCAGAAAGTGCAGTTATTTGTGTCGTGGCCCGCTGGTGTTAGCGTAGGTCTTGTACGCACCCGGGCTCATTCTCATCGGGGTCTGCGCTGCCGCAGAAAGCTGTTGGTGATGGAGGGGACTGGGCAGTGTCCCGCCGGGGGATGTGAATCCACACACAGCGCTTGGGAATCCCCAGCTCAGGGAGATTCAGGTCAGATTTGCTGTGCCAGAGCTGCAGAGAAGGGAAGGGGCAGGAAGGTCTTTAAAAAAACCAAAAAACCAAAAAAACAAAAAAACCTAAAGCAAAACAAATGCAAAACAAAACAAAAAAACCCCTACCCCCCCAAACCAAAAAGCAAAACCAAACCTTTCCACCCCACGGTGGTGCCGAGTTGTGTCGATGCTCAGGAATGACCCGTGCGCCACGGGCCATGCCGGGGGTTACCTATTGCAGAAGGACGGCCCTAGCGCGGGCAGGTCACTCGGCAGGTGTCTGTTTGAAGTTTAGGCAAAGTCTGGATATTTTTTTTTCCTTTCTTTTTTTCTTTCCTCTTTGCCTGGCCGGGACAAACGCGCTCCTGTTGTTTTGGAGCCAGCTGTGCTTTATGCGAACCAGATGCCCGTCGCAGACGGCTGTCAGGTGTTGCTGCCACCGGCCAGCTCGTGCCATGGCTGATCCAGGCTGTTTGGGAACGCCAAAGCTCTGCTCCCGCCCGGCGCTCCTCCCACGGCAGCGCCGGCGTCCCCACCGAGGGACCTGCTTTTTTTTTCCCCCCAAGCTCCCCCCGGTGGGACCCGTCCCAGCCTGGTGCAACTGTGCGGCCGCTGCGCCGGCGGGGAAGATGCTTTCAGGAAAAAAAAGGAGCGTGAGGAGCAGTTCTTGAGAGAAGGGTGAGATGGCCTGTGGAGATCAGAGCCTCCCACGTGCTGCTGCAGAGCCCCAGGCAGCCAGGGGAGATGAGATGCCTTCCTCTCCCTCCTAAGGCAGGGTTTGATTATGAAAAATGAACCACGTGCCCTGGTCCTCGCCACCGGCTCCTTTCCTTGTGGGTTTCTGTGTGCTGCAGTTGCATTTTGCAGACATCTGGATTCAATAACTCCGTTGATACAGCCCATAAAATTAGAAACCGAACACTGCGGAAGGCAGAGGTCAGCGAGTGATTCATCCCGATATAATGTGCTGGGGCTGGAGCGCTCCGTGACTCAGGATGGGGCTTTGCGGGGTCCTGGGGGTGCAGTGGGGCAGCCCTTGCCCACAGCTCCCCGTGCTCCGGGAGGAGAGGTGGGAAAGCAGGGGGAGGGATTCATCTCCTCCGGCATTTCCCTGACCTTGGAGGGAGAGAGCTGGCACCTCCTGCCTCCGAGCATCTCTGCGGCTTGCGGAGGAAGCGCTGTGCATCCCGTTATTGGGAAGCTAATCGAGGACTTGGAAAATTTGGGCTCGCTTCCTCTCCACAAACTTCTTGTGCAACTACAGGCAAATCGCCGTGTTCCTTCTGGCCTACTGCAGCGGCCGCGGAAGCAGGACTTGAGCCCTGTTTTGGGTGGAGAGGTCTCCCCGGGTGCAGCCCTTATCCCTGCAGTGTGCGGGGCAGCCAGGCTGGCCTGCAGCCGCTTCCGCTCTCCCCTGCCCTTGCAATGCCCCCCAAGCACCCCAGTACCTGTGCCATCGTCCCTGGTGAGGAGATGGCTGCACTGTCCCCGTGTCCCCCGGCTGGCCGAGGTCCCGGCCACAGCCCGGCTCTGCCCGGCGGGTCCCTTGCTGCCAGCTGGCACCGGCGCTTGGTGCCCTGAGCCTTGCTACGGGGGTTTTTACCTCCCCAAACTCCTTCCTGCCCCCGTGGCTCTGGGTCACCGCTGCCTCTGGCCAGGTTTGGGGAGGCGAGAAGCCCGACTCCCTCTTTGCAGCGCCCTGATACTCCTCTCTCCCCGCTGAGCGGAGCTGGAGCTGAGGTTCTGCTCTGCAACGTGCCAGCCCCCGGGCTGAGCAGCGCCCGAGGGGTGGGTGTGGGTCAGACGGCGCACGGCCGGCTTTAAAGCTCGTGCTTTAATATATGAAAATGGAGAATGGGAGAGGAGAGGAGGTGACAGAAAAGATGAGAGACCAGAGCATAGATTTGGACCGGGATGCCGTGCGGCCGCGCTTCCCCCCGTGCCGCGGGCGCAAGCGTGCGTGCGGGCTGGTGTGCGTGTGCTCCTCGCCCCGGATTTACCTTCTGATTTCTGAGCCTCTGGTGCTTGCTCAGTTGGCCTTCTCTCTGCGGCCAAGGGAGTGAGAAACCCGCATATTTGCACGGTGACAGCACGCGGTCCGCTGTCTCCGGAGCGCAAAGGCACTCGCCAAGGGATGACGTGCCGCGGGCGCAAGCGTGCGTGCGGGCTGGTGTGCGTGTGCTCCTCGCCCCGGATTTACCTTCTGATTTCTGAGCCTCTGGTGCTTGCTCAGTTGGCCTTCTCTCTGCGGCCAAGGGAGTGAGAAACCCGCATATTTGCACGGTGACAGCACGCGGTCCGCTGTCTCCGGAGCGCAAAGGCACTCGCCAAGGGATGAAG